>NC_052511.1:5589015-5795385 GCF_014356525.2 Nilaparvata lugens | reverse complement strand
AATTTAGTTCACCAATACACAGAAAACAGTACAAAGATGTGGCAATCGATGTGAAAAAAACAATAATTATTATTCTTAATATCTATATCAACTATCTGAAAAAAACGTGTTTGTTAAACACATGAATAAAGGAATCTGAATCTGAACTCTTTCTCCCTGTCCTTCTCTTTCTCTTTTTCTGTTCCTTCGTCTTTTCCTCTCCTTACACGTCGTTAACGTTCTTCACTTTTCAATATATCTGTATTATCATTTCTTTGTACCCTCCTTCTTGATATTTCATTTTCCTCATTCTTTCTTGAATCTTTAGCATTTTTCTTCTTTTCTCTTTATCCTTCTCTGTATTTTCATCTACTTTTTTCTTCTCCTCCTTCACTGTAATTTCTTCTTCATTCTCTCTCCTTCACGTTATCTATTGTCCATCTCCCTCCCATACTATCAGTTTACCTTATCCTTTCGATGTTACATGTTTATCCTTCTTTTCTTCCATTCTTTCTCTCCCCTCTTCTTTTTGTCTCTTCTCCCTCTTCTCATCATTTTTCTCTGCTCCCATTCCTTCCCAATTTTCTTGTCTCTGTAATCTTAACGCTCTTTTGAAATCTACTTCTCATTATAAGTTTCTTTTCGCAAACTTCTGTTCCCAATTATTATTCATGTTCCAAACCTCTTGCGAACCTTCTCCATTTCTTTTTGTTCCTAACAACCTTCTTCTCCCATGCTCTATCATCTTACAGATGGAATTAAATAGAGAATGCATTTATTCAAATGCTAATTAATATATAATTATTATTTAACGAAAATCCTAAATAAAATCACCCCGAAGAGCTCTGCTACTGCAGACATTGACAACAGGGTTTACAGCTAGATGGAAATTCATCTCATTCAATTCATTCAATTTTTGGATAGTAGTTCTCATCGAATTTCCATCTAGCTGTAAACCCGTTGTCAATTGTCTCAGTAGCAGAGGTCTTCGGGGTGATTTGCTGCATTTATTTAGGATTTTCGTTAAATAATAATTCTCTATCATCTTCTTTCCCTCTGGCCTTCTTCCTAGCTGGCTTCTTCTTCTTCCTTCTCCTCTCCCTTTACTATCTTCTTCCTCTCCTTTCTCTACTTTCATCTCTCGCTCCTCCTTCTTTTCACCCTTTCCCACCTTTTTCTTTCCCTTTCCTTCCTTTTTTCTCCCCTCCTACCTTATTTTTTCTTCCTATCTTCTCCACCTCTCTCAATCCAACTCCACCCTCTTTCCACCCCAATACCTCCCCCGCCACCCTACCATACTCACGTGTTCCTGCTTTCTTTATTCAATTTCGACCCCTATAATGTTGCACCAGCATGTTCCTCAACATAATGTTGCAGTGCAGCTCGTCAACAACGTCTCTTCCTATTTTCATAACAATGTATCTCTTTGAAGCTCCATTTTTCCCTGTATTACAATGTAGGGAAACAGCTGAGGGAAAATGGAAATGAATTTGACAAAAGATATTATACTCTACCAAGTACCACCACCGGCAAGATTATCGTTTCGAGTTTCCTTCCTTACAGGAAAAGGATTTCATATTAGAATCCTTGCAAACAATTTTCATTTTATTGTTTCCACTCTGTCTTGAAATTACGGTATAGGGTAACCGTCCACATGAACCGTATTCAACCGATCTGTTCGGCCGTTGGATCGGACGAATCTGCCGGCCGTTAATTCGGCCGAATATGGTCGTCAATTGGAACAGTTTACGTCAATCTAGTTGCCAATTATTGAATTAACTACTATCATAGCCCCAAAATTTATCATAAACAATGATTACATTGAGATTTTGAAAATTGAATAAACAAATATCCACTAAATTAGTTATTCATTATAATAATCTTATCTTCAGATCCTATTTGTTCAGCAATCTTTGTCCACAGATTCCTTTGAATATCACGACGATGATATCTTTTGTCTTGCATATCCCACAATGGAACAATCATGGTAGAACCAAACTTATCAACTTTGAACCAAACACTCTTGAACCAAACTTAACAACTTTTCATTGTCCATAGTTACAACTACAAAACAGAACAACTTCAAAAAACAAAAACAAACAAGAATGTGAAACAATTTTAGGTTAGGAACAATTTGTTTTCTCAGCTCGACTAGTTAGTTCGGCCGGATAGAGCCGGAAAATCCCATTCAATTCGGAACGAAAACTTGTTCGGCCGTGCACGGCCGTATGAACTTGTTGCAATGGACGAGCATCTATTCCTTTCTTTTTTGGGGGATCGTTCGGACGAGTTCGGCAGTTTTCGGCCGATGCTAGTTCTGACAATAACGGTTCTAGTGGACGGCCAACCATATTATTCAAAGTCTGGATTTTGTGATCATATTTTCTTTAAAACATTTATGTTGTGATGCTATCGTAAAGTACGTTATTTGTTTGATGTGTATTTTTTCCTTTGTAATCTCTAATATAATAGAGGAAAGAAATTTGGCTCATATACATGTACGTGAAAGGAAATTCCTAATGACGCATCATCACGTCTGAACTACTGGACTGATTAACTTGAAATTTTGCATATAGATTCTCAATTTACTGAGGATGGTTATAGGCCTATTATAAATTCTTCAACATTTCAGTAAATCAGGTTTTCAGTTTGTCAAGTTTATAATTAGACCCTTGCGGAGCACGGGTTACCTGCTTGTGTTGAATAAAAAGATTAGATGTTGTCTAGTCTTTCCATGTAGTCTTCTAATTCAGTTAGTACCACCATAGAGAAACAATAGCGTAAGTAGATACCCATGGTATAGGGAATTTATGTCGCTTCTTTTACTGTTATCTCAAGCCGATTACTGTCGATTATTGTCAATTTTTACTGTTTTGTTGGGGTGAGATTGTATGAACGGCACAATTTGAGAGACTACCAGCGTTACACAGCTGCATGGGAAAGAACTACGTGAACTATCTGCTTGGGATAACAGTAAAAGTAGCGACATAAACGCCCTATACCATGGGATATCGTTTCTCTATGGTACCACCATAATAATTCTGTTACCTACTCAGCCTTTGTCATGTCGTTAATTAATGTATAAATTTGATTGACGATTGATCTCTGTTCTAACTACAGTGTAATTATCTAAACTTATCTTATTTTGCTATGTTCCATATATCGTGTGATGTGTCGTATTTTTCAAATATGTTTATCCTACTATATTTCCATTTAATAATACTTTTTCTTGATTACAGGTGAGTCAATGCTGCAATTATTTGAGCGTCTATCATGGTATTCGTGAGTAGTTATTTCAGATTTTAAAAATTATTTCCCACATTCTACTAATTTTTTTCAACAATTTCGTTATGGATTGAATTGTTGTTATTTCTGAAGAGCTGAATTGTTTGAAAGAGAAAGGATTTTTTATCTTATTCTCAATGTTTAAATTACGAAATGATTACAGGTTTTATGATTGTACAAAAGTACGTAATGTCGAAAACGCTACATGTTCTCACAGAAAACTCAGAAGTTTTTAAAATAAAATATTGAGAACATGAACAATGTTAACCTTTCATATGGAATGAACTTGACTTTATGGTTAAAACCACTAATCAAATCAAATCGAAAATTCTTTATTGGTTCTTCAAAACAAAAAATATACAAAAAAACTAAACAATTTATTCAAACAATTTGAGATACTAGTTTCGATCGTTACTCCATCATCAATCCCTAGTAAACTGCAAGCTTTCAAAAAAACTGCAAACATTCAGAAGGAGGATTATTATAGTGTGGGTGAAGCCACAATTTGGCGTGTCTTGTCTCGGCCAATGACAGTAGAGCTCAACCTCCATTGGTCAACAGCTATTGGCCAATCGTAGGGCTTCTCCCACTCTTTATATTCTGATGCTCAATGTTTAAGCTTTCACTTCACTAAAGATTAATGATGTTTGTAACATGTGATACTAGTAGTTCTGTGAACAGTAGACCTCACGCAGTATTCTTATCCACAAGTACCTGATTGAAACTATAGACCTTATGGAAATACAGCAATAGACTGGCTTTCCACACATCTGTGTAATCATGTTAGCTGATTGTAACTTGAAATTTTGCATATAGATTCTCAATTTACTGAGGATGGTTTATACCTATATGCCTATTATAAATTCTTCAACATTTCAGTAAATCAGGTTTTCAGTTTGTCAAGTTTATAATTAGACCCTTGCGGAGCACGGGTTACCTGCTTGTGTTGAATAAAAAGATTAGATGTTGTCTAGTCTTTCCATGTAGTCTTCTAATTCAGTTAGTACCACCATAGAGAAACAATAGCGTAAGTAGATACCCATGGTATAGGGATTTATGTCGCTTCTTTTACTGTTATCTCAGCCGATTACTGTCGATTATTGTCAATTTTTACTGTTTTGTTGTTGGGGTGAGATTGTATGAACGGCACAATTTGAGAGACTACCAGCGTTACACAGCTGCATGGGAAAGAACTACGTGAACTATCTGCTTGGGATAACAGTAAAAGTAGCGACATAAACGCCCTATACCATGGGATATCGTTTCTCTATGGTACCACCATAATAATTCTGTTACCTACTCAGCCTTTGTCATGTCGTTAATTAATGTATAAATTTGATTGACGATTGATCTCTGTTCTAACTACAGTGTAATTATCTAAACTTATCTTATTTTGCTATGTTCCATATATCGTGTGATGTGTCGTATTTTTCAAATTATGTTTATCCTACTATATTTCCATTCTAATAATACTTTTTTCTTGATTACAGGTGAGTCAATGCTGCAATTATTTTGAGCGTCTATCATGGTATTCGTGAGTAGTTATTTCAGATTTTAAAAATTATTTCCCACATTCTACTAATTTTTTTCAACAAATTTTCGTTATTGGATTGAATTGTTGTTATTTCTTGAAGAGCTGAATTGTTTGAAAGAGAAAGGATTTTTTTATCTTATTCTCAATGTTTAAATTACGAAATGATTACAGGTTTTATGATTGTACAAAAGTACGTAATGTCGAAAACGCTACATGTTCTCACAGAAAACCTCAGAAGTTTTTAAAATAAAATATTGAGAACATGAACAATGTTAACCTTATTCATATGGAATGAACTTGACTTTATGGTTAAAACCACTAATCAAATCAAATCGAAAATTCTTTATTGGTTCTTCAAAACAAAAAATATACAAAAAAACTAAACAATTTATTCAAACAATTTGAGATACTAGTTTCGATCGTTACTCCTCATCAATCCCTAGTAAACTGCAAGCTTTCAAAAAAACTGCAAACATTCAGAAGAGGATTATTATAGTGTGGGTGGAGCCACAATTTGGCGTGTCTTGTCTCGGCCAATGACAGTAGAGCTCAACCTCCATTGGTCAACAGCTATTGGCCAATCGTAGGGCTTCTCCCACTCTTTATATTCTGATGCTCAATGTTTAAGCTTTCACTTCACTAAAGATTAATGATGTTTGTAACATGTGATACTAGTAGTTCTGTGAACAGTAGACCTCACGCAATACTCTTATCCACAAGTACCTGATTGAAACTATAGACCTTATGGAAATACAGCAATAGACTGGCTTTCCACACATCTGTGTAATCACTTGTTAGCTGATTTAAGATGAATAATTCTATAGTCTGATTTTTACTCTAATATTGGCGTATGAAGGAGCCTCCTTTTTCCTTTTATATTATCCTTGAAATACAAAATTTCTAAAAACCTTGTACATACGTCGACGCGCAATTTAAAAAGGAACATACCTGTCAAATTTCATGAAAATCTATTACCGCGTTTTTCCGTAATTGCGCAACATATAAACATTTAAACATACGAACATTTAAACATTAAGAGAAATGCCAAACGGTCGACTTGAATCTTAGACCTCACTTCGCTCGGTCAACTAGTATATCAGATTGTTCTAGTAAATCAGTGACTTTGACAATATCAAGAAATTTTCATCCAATACCGTTAATATTGTCTTTTTAATATTGTTGAAGTACTTAGTGCTGGTTGCACAAAGCCGGTTAAATTTCAACCGTGATTAGTTTCACGAGAACCAATCAGAACCGTCTTATCAAAAAGGACTTCTCTGATTGATTCTCGTGAAATTAATCACGGTTAAAATTTGACCGGCTTTTGTACAGCCGGGCCTTAATATTCATTTTGAAACCTTCTGTTTTTTTTCTAGCGTTTTTGAAATTGATATACATTTTTGTACTCCTGTCATTGGTAAGACATGTGATTGGTCATTTGAGGTCTCCTCCCCTAATTTTATCGATTGAGTTTCCCAATCAATAGAGAAAAATCAATTCTTGATGGTTAGAAGGTTAGAATCATAGAGAAACAATAGCGTAAGTAGATATTCCATGGTATAGGACGTTTATGTCGCAACTTTTACTTTTATCTCAAGCCGATTACTGTCGATTATTGTAGATTCTTACTGTTTTGGCCGGGTGAGATTGTATGAACGGCACAATATGAGAGACTGCCAGCGTCACACAGCTTCACGGGAAAGAACTACGTGGACTATCGGCTTGAGATAACAGAAAACGTTACGACATAAACACCCTATACCATGGGATATCTACTTATGCTATTGTTTCTCTATGTTAGAATCCATCTTGAACGGGCGGATCATTAATTTCCATTATGATCATTATTCACATCGCTTATGCACAATCCTAACGATTATGTGGGTATCACCCTTGGCAACTAAAATACTCAATTGTTTAGAAGAAAATAATAGAGAAAATGATCGTCCCACTTGTTGATTAGATCTATCGTAATGATCTATGAATTATCTTAATGATGCATATCAATTTCAGTTGATATGCAAGGTCAGATCAATTTCAATTGATGTATACCAATCTCAGTAAGAATTTGTAGAGGAAATTCTAGTGTAAAAAACAAAATAATTTTGGTTTGAAATAAAAAAAAAAAATCAGAGGACATTCAAATATTTGTAAAATATAAATAGAATTATAAATAGAATTGAAAAATATAAGAATTTACTCGTGCTATGAAAAATTGGGTTTAAAAATAAAACAACCAGAAAAATTAAAATATATTTATATAAAATATAGAAAAAATTACAAACGAAATATAGCCAATTTACTACCAGCACAGAATACAATTATATGAGTTTTCTCTGCTACCAGATAACCACCAGTTTAGTAGAGTAGCAAACGCAGAAAAGAGCTGCTAAGGAAATTAAGTTTCAACAAAATAATATTAGCTTAAAATAAAAAAACAATCAGAGGACATTGAAATATATGTTAAATATAAATTTCAATTTCAATTTCAATTCATTAAAAACACACAAAACAAGACAAAACAAAATTACAAAGATTTACGAAACAATAAAACACCATAAATGTTACAATATAAAAAACCATGGGCTGAGTGTTGGGGTGTGTTGGAGAAGAGAAAAAAAAGAGAGGAAGATACCAGCCAACTATGGTTTCCCATGTAATAGGCAGGCAAAGAAGAGAAGAGAAGTAATGAGGAAAAAAAGGAAGGGAGAAATGGGGGGAAGGAAGAAAACAGAGGAATAGGTACTCAAAATAAAGGTAAGCGAGTCTACTGAAAAATGAAAAAAACTAATGAAAAAACAACGCTGGAGCAGAAATCTCGAGTCATATATCTAAATGGAAAGAAGAATTACTGTATGTCCAGTTTAATTTTTCCGCTGATCTTATTGTCCATGAGAAAGTGATTTGGAATGAGGTTTATTATTTTAGTACCTATGTAAATTAATTGCCTCTTATACATTCAATATTAGTGTATAGGTTATATTTGTTAGCAGTGGCCCTTAGATATAATAATTAAAAGTAGAGTTTATTGTGAGAGGAAAATCGGATCTATATTTTATTAAGTACTCAATTACGGTTTTTATGCATAATTGCGTATAGCATGACCTCAAAATCACTAAAAACCATATCCGTTGGATAGAGCCTGGGTTTGCTTAATATAGTTTTAATTATCAGTTTTTGTGCTACAAATAATTCAGCAATATGACAGTTGAAACAGCCTCCCCAAACAACTATGCCATACTGCAGAATTGACTTGACTAGAGCATGATACATCATTTTCAGGTGGTTCTTATTAAGAATTCTGTTAACTTGGTAAAATTTAAAAGATAAATATCTAATTTTTCTACAAATAGAATTATAAATAGAATTGAAAAATATAAGAATTTACTCGTGTTATGAAAAATTTGGTTTTAAAAATAAAACAACCAGAAAAATTGAAATATATTTATATAGAGTATAGAAAAAATTACAAAGGAAAGATAGCCAATTTACTACCAGATAGGCACCAGTTTAGTAGAGTAGCAAACACAGAAAAGAGCTCCTAAGGAAATTCAAGTTTCAACAAATTGTTTTCATCATAAACGACTAATGTAGAGCATGATTCATAACTGAAATTGAGTGTGGCATGCAAGCATTCTAATTCCTCACACACCCTTTTTCACTCACTCTCTTTTATCTGTAATTATCTCTCTCTTTCTCTCTTGCTCTCTATTCTTTCCTTGTTCTTCTCTGCTGCCAAGACTGGACCACTGTCATTCTGGAATCATTCAGCGGGGACCAATTTAGTGGAACTTAACAAAGCGCCGTTTTAATTAATTATTGCCTACACACTCGTTGTGCTTCATTAAATGGATAGTTCTTCTCCTCCAACTCCTCCTCCGACTCCTCCTCCTCCTCATCCTTCTCCTCCAACTCCTCCTCCTCCTCCTCCTCCTCTCTCCTCCTCCCATCTGTCCTCATCCTACTCCTTCTTCTCCACTCCACCTTCTCCTTCTTCTTCTCTTTCGTCTCGTCTACTATTTCTTCTCTCCCTCAGTTCCCTCCTTCTCCACCTTCTCCTCCACCTACTCTTCTTCTTTCTTCTATATTTTTGCTTCTTCTCGTACTTCTCCTCCCTCTTCTTCTCTTCCATTTCTTGTCTCCCTCTTCTTCTTCTTTGTATTCCTCCCAATCGTCTCTTCCCATTTTATTGTTATGGTTGGTGTTGTTGTTGCTCTTCTTCTCCTTCTTCTTCTTCTTCTTCTTTTTTTCCTTCTTCTCCTCCTCAATCTTTTTCTTCTTCTTCTTTTCTTCTTCTTCTTTTTTCTTCTACTTCTTCTTCTTCTTCTTCTTCTTCTTCTTCTTCTTCTCCTTCCTCCTTCTCCTCTTATCTTCATCATCTGCCTCTTCCTCATCTTTCACTTACTCTCTTCCTTATCTTCCTCCTACACCTCTTCCTTTTCCTTGTTCTCATATTTTTCTGTCCTTTCATCTTTTTCTCTTGTTCTTTGTCTCCATATACTCAGCTTGGAGGGTTGAGTTTAAGAGAGGGCCGGCTGCGCCCTTACTCCGCCCTCCTAGGTAAAAATAAAGGCAGCTATTCTATTCTATTCTATACTCCTCAGCCTTCTCCTTTTCTTCTCCTTCTTCATCTTTTTTCCTTCTCCTCCCCATATTCTTCCCCTATCCTCAACCTCTCTCTTCATCCTCTTCAGTTCCATCCAATTGTGTCAACAACACTCATAATAATTAATTGTTGTGAAGTGGATGTGTGAAATAGAATGATTGGTTTCTCGCTTCCATGTTCTAAACACATCCAATGCGGATGTTTACAAGTTGTGCTGGAAATGGCTTTTGCAGCTTTTCTCTATTTTTGAGGTCCACTTTTATTTTCGGATATAAACAGTGCTACATCCAAAAGTTTAAAAAGTGGATTTTTCCATAAAATGTATTTGACAACATAATATTGGTGTTTTATTCGGATTTAATCTTCAAGTTGATATTATGTATTCATATAATCTTCAAAGTTGATATCCTCAAAAGCGGAATTCCATTAATAACCTAGAAGAAATCATTCCAATGGCCAGCAAGACGATATGAATGTCTTACCACAAAATGGCGGCCTCTGCTTCGTTGCAGTTCTCTGATTGGCTGTTGCCTGATTAGCTGTCGTGTGATTGGCTGTTGACTTGAACCTGCCTCTCCTAGTTTAGAAAGTGGGAGGAGATTGAGTTACTCATATATAGTTTTTGAAGTTAGTAAATTTACACTATATAAAATTTAGGAGTTTGTAATTGTATTGAGAGTAAACTACTCATACATAGTTTTTGAAGTTTGTGAATTTACACTATATAAAATTTAGGAGTTTGTAATTGTATTGAGAATAAACTAATCAATAAATGAGAAATAACTAAAATAAGAAGAATTTCAATTCTTATTACAGCTGTAGTTTTCTGTAAAGTGTGAAGTTTTTAGCTCAAAAATTTCTAGTTTCATTCAAAATTTAGACTTTTAAAATAATCATTAACTTACTGTTCTAGATTTTTTAATTCTAGACTCTGATAGTATCTATTTGATTCAAAATTTGCTCGTTTATCTGAGTATTGAAGAGCGTAAATTGTATTTTGAAAAGTGAAAGTGACATAACCAACATTTTGATTTGGACAGTGTACAGAAGTATAAATTGGAAATGGGACAGTTTTGAGCATGAGCCTTTTGTGCCTTTCCTCATGTTAAGTATTTGGACACAATGAGAGAAATAAATAAATAAAAAATAAAATTTGACTAGATCTCATCATCCTCAGAATCTCATCATTTATGTATTCTTAGGCTCAACTCACACCTACTCGACTCTGGTCGAGAAGAGACTCGACTATAGTGGAGAGCATGTGTTTTCAAGTGGTGACAATAGAATAAAATGGTTTCACTAGAATCGACTGTTCTGAGTGTCATCATTTGAAAACACATGCTCTCGACTAGAGTCGAGTCTCTTCTCGACCTGAGTCGCGTAAGTGTGAGTTGAGCATTATCCTGAGAATTCCTTTACACCAGACCTGAGCCAGCCAGGTCACACGATATTACTAATGCTATTATTGACCGAGCGAAGTGAGGTCTAAGATTGAAGTCGACGGTTTGGCATTTCTCTTAATGTTTAAATGTTTGAATGTTTATATGTTTCTATGTTGCGCGTTTACGGCGAAACGCGGTAATAGATTTTCATGAAATTTGACCTTGTTCCTTTTTTAATTGCGCGTCGACGTATATACAAGGTTTTTGGAAATTTTGCAGACTATGGAATTATTCATCATAAATCAGCTTACAAGTGATTACACAGATGTGTGGAGAAGCCAGTCTATTGCTGTATTTCCATAAGGTCTATAGTTTCAATCAATGTACCTAGAATACAAGGTACCTTGGTTCCAATCAGGTTGTGGATGAGAATTCTGCGTGAGGTCTACTGATCACAGAACTACTAGTTTTCCGACGATGTAGCTTCTTGATGCTAATCACTAATCTCTCACTATTTTATTTTTGTCCTTACTGACCTTAAACCGAAGTGAGCGGGTAGTACTGAAAAGTAATTAACTTAATGGAAAAAGGTATAATAAAGATTTCTGAAAATCTGTTCACTCATTATTATTAATATCATTAATATAATAATAATCAACTAGTCCTATTAAAATACTTTATCAAAATACTCATCACATCTCATTTTAAACTGAATTTCCCAATTTAATCCCACAGGCGTACTAAAGATGGATGAAGTAACAGATTATAATATGATAATACTATTACTAATATCTATCCGGTACCCTTATTCTACAATAATCTCAATTGAACACCATTTCACAGTTGGAAAATATTGATTTCCCACCGAATAGATTGTATTCCGAAATGATGTTACTGAATAGAAATCTCCCCTCCTCTTTCCATGAAGTGGAAAATCACTTCAACAAAGCTTTTCACGCCCCTCTCTCACAGCATGACTCTGTCAAGCAGGGGAAGTGCTTGGGGGGGAGGGTAGGACGGTACATTGCCTCAATAGAAGCATCTGCAGCAATCGTCATAACGATGATACGAGAGCGTAAATCGAAATCATCAAAGCAGTGTTATGTCTGAGAGACGTCATCTTTTTTACGTCAGTGTAGTTGACAGTGGTGGCATACGGTGTCTGATTGAGAGCTGTCGAAATTGTGATTTTTCTAGCAGCATCAAGGGGGGAATCATGGAGCGGGTGGAAATATAGGGGGGAGGTTAATGCATGCCAGGTATAGAAACAAACTTCAAAATCCTCCCTCGAACCCTCTAAAATCGCTTGAGAGTGTCTTCTCTCCTTCGCACGTTGTTTACACTCCGGGGGGTGTTAGAGTGTGGGGGGTGTAGGTCGTGAAAAAACAAATCTCGCGCAATTCATGCCTCAAAAGTGGAGGCGGATGTTTTGTTTTGTTTTAGACTCCTTGTTTTGTTTTACTATATATACGTACGGTACGTCGCACACTTCTCTCGCCCTCTTATTGAAATCATAACAGAACGGGATATTATAACCCCCCTCCCTTCCTCTTGTACCTATCCTTTCAACCTTCCCCTCTCCTCTTATATCTTCCTCCTCCTCCTCCCACCCCCGCTTTTTGGCGTGCTCCATCTGTCGTGATTTGAATCTCGATGAAAAGTCATCATCTCAACATCATCATCATCATCATGTTCATCATCCGATAGGAGGGAGGGGAATGTCGCTGATGTGTGAAGTGTGAACAACTGTTTCGGGAGGGGGGTTTCATTGCTACCTCGACGTTTGTTTTCAGGAAATAATTTTGAAAGTTGTCTTATCTCTTGAACAGTGTCGAAATCGAAATTTTTCTCCTGTTGGAATCGTTGTTTTACTTTATGTTTTGGGATAGAATTGGAATATTGACGAAATCGATTTTTTTACTTTCCTTTCCCTATTACCATAGGTAAGGAAAGTATTGCTTTCCGAAAAAAATCAAGGTACCCCAATTTGTAAATTTCTATACGTTTCAAGATCCCCTGAGTCCCTGAATCCCTGATCCCCTATGTGTGTGTGTGTGTGTGTGTGTGTGTGTGTGTGTGTGTGTGTGTGTGTGTGTTGTGTGTGTGTGTGTAGCTGCGTACACATATTCGTGCTTCCAACCCGCACCGAGCACGCTCCTCCCTCGTACCGCCCTCGTACCACCATCGAACCACAGTCGCACCGCCCACGCACCCATCATGAACGTTAAGGAAGATGTTAGATCTTCTTGCGTTCCCTGGTCGAACCACTGTTGCTCGCCGGTCGTTCATCAATCGCTCTGCTGGAGTGTCGTTCGGTCTTGGAGCAGAGTGAAAGTCTGTACGCACCTTACGAGTGTATGTGCGTCTGTGTACACGATATCTCATCTCCCAATCAACGGAATAACTTGAAATTTGGAACTTAAGGTCCTTCCCCGATAAGGATCCGACACGAACAATTTCGATCAAATACAATCAAGATGGCGGATAAAATGGCGAAAATGTTGTCAAAAACAGGGTTTTTCGCGATTTTCTCGAAAACGGCTCAAACGATTTTGATTAAATTCATACCTACAATAGTTATTGATGAACTCTATCAACTGCCAGAAGTCCCATATCTGTAAAAATTTCAGGAGCTCCGCCTTATCTATGCAAAGTTTGATTTTAGATTCCCAATTATCAGGCTTTGGATACAATTTGAACAAAAAATTTTGAGTGGAAAAGATTGAGCATGAAAATCTCTGCAATTAATGTTAAGCAACATTTTCACCTAAAATTGAAAATAAGCTCGAAATTCGAGAAAATGTGATTATCCAATTACAAACTGTTGGCAACAGTTGATTCTATTAAATCATTCACTATGGAGAGATGGCAGACCTCGTATGTCTACAGCGTTATTGTCCTGTCACCAGCTGGCTCTGATCTTCGTTTATAAGTAGACTTGAGATGCGCGAGAACACTAGCGTCAGGTGATCAATTCTCATAACGGCAAGGAAAGTTGTGTGAGTGCGCCACACCAGATTTTATAAAATATTTTGTGACGTAGCCTTATCTACTACTGTATCGTCAGGCTGAATAAATTGATTGATTGATTGCCTGGCTGGCTGCGCGCCTTGGCTGCCTGGTCTAGTAAGGGCACAAGGTATTTATTGTAGAAAACTTTGGAATTTTCTCTTCGGTAATATCGCTCTCTGTTTAAAACAGACGCAAGTAGTCCGACAAATCATGACAAGAAATTTCTCACGGTCAATGTGCTCTGATTGGAGGATGGAGACCAGCATTTAGTCAGCGCTACGCATCATTATTAAAAGAAATCCGATAACTAAAAATCAAGAATCAGAAGCAGCCGATAGAGAAGAAGCTGATATGCTGTACTGATGAGCATGTGATGAAAATGCTAATAGGATGATAACAGTGTGTTGGGCAGAGCTGAGATGAATGATTATCATAATGATATTGATGATGGTGATGATGATATGATGATGATGATGATGATGATGATGATGATGATGATGATGATGATGATGAAGACTTGCTTGCGAATCGGCAAATGAAGCTACCATCGGAGAAGAAGAGAAATGAGAAGGAGTAGGAGGAGGTGAAGAAGAGGAAGAGGTTGAGCTGGAGGAAGAAGAAGATAGAGGCGGAGGAGAAGGAAAAGAAGAAGGAGAAGGACGAGGAGAAGGAGAAGAAGAAAAAGGAGAAGGATGGGGAGGAGAAGGAGGAGGAAGAGGAGGGTAAGGAGGAGGATGAGGAGAAGACGGAGAAGAAGAAGTAGTAGTGAAAGGATAATTATTAAGAATGAGAAGTGGAAAAAGTAATAGAAGAAGAGGATGGAGAAGGAGAAGAAGAAGGAGAAGGGTGGGGTGGAGGAGGGTAAGGAGGAGGATGAGGAGGAGACGGAGAAGAAGAAGTAGTAGTGAAAGGATAAGAAGAAGGAGAAGGGTGGGGTGGAGGATGGTAAGGAGGAGGATGAGGAGGAGACGGAGTAGAAGAAGTAGTAGTGAAAGGATAATTATTAAGAATGAGAAGTGGTAGAAGTAATAGAAAAAGAGGATGAAGAAAGAGAAGAAAAATAAAAAGATGAAGACTGTATCATCATAAAATTGAAGCATCGTAATTAAAGCGTTGCTGTTTTCTTCTCCTCTTGTGATAGTGATGAGAGACTTGGCTCATCTGCATTACAAATAGCTCAAGACAGGTTCATCTGATTTCATGTGAAAATTATTATGCTCTGAAAAAGGGGGCGATCCACAGTTTTGTAGGCTGTAGCTGGGATGCTCGAATTTCGCAATTGATACATTTCTCGTACATTACACAGTGAGTATAGAATGTAATAGTATATTTCGCACCTAGAGCAGAAAATTAGATTTTTCCGGCTCGAAATCGGTTTTCAAGTCCGAGGCCATAGGCCGAGGACTAGAAAAGATTGAGAGCCGGAAAAACATTTTTGCCCGTGGTTCGAACGATATTTTCAGCCACACTACAGGTATTGCTGACAAAATAAATAAAGAATACAAAATAAAGAATACTCGTTATCGTACCTATCTCTTGATTTTAGTGGTATACGATTTGCAGTCAGGATTTCAGACTCTTTTAAAATTTCACTTGGTATATCACAGGTGTCGTCATCTTCAAGCATTTTTGAAAATTTGGAATGCGCTAATCAACAATAAATAATAATTGAATAAAATCATAATAATTATTATTACAATAATAATTCGAACTGAAATCATGGCGACTTCAGCTGATGAAGAAAGTGGACACTCGCCCGATCTGGCAACAATAAATAATTGAATAAAAATGGTTGCAAAGCGAATGCTGAATTAGTTTGATTTGAAATTCGAACTGAAATCATGACGACTTCAGCTGATGAAGAAAGTGGACACTCGCCCGATCTAGCGGATGACTTATTAACTACGGACTTCCAAGCGGCTGGAAAGAGGACACTTTCTGGCCTAGACCGGAAAAGAAACCTATTTCTCACCTCAGACGAGAGTCGTCCGCAAACAAGGTCTTTCAGATCTACGTAGGGACTGGAAACAGCTGCTTTCTGTGCAGTGTGGCGAAAACAAAATAGAATGTAATGTAAAATTACATTCTATACTCTCTGACATTACAATCTTGAAACTAAAACCTGGCACATTCTTGACAAGAAGCGAAAGATCTCATCACGACAATAGGAAACAAAGAAACAGTAGGCGTACAAAGGTACGAGAAAGCACAAAGATAAGGGGTAAGAGAAGGGAGTACGTCTACCGCTCACAGATTACCTTCCTGTAGGAAGTTTCCCCCAAGTATTGTCTCTAGTGAGGTTCACGTTATAACGGCAGTATTTGATCAACATTGGTGTTGCTATCCTTGTCTATCATTCAACAAAGCAGATAGTGCTATCCTTTTCTATCTCCGCAACGTTGCCACATCATGTTATAACAATGTAGAAATTTAATTAACTGACAAAATATTTAGTCTCAATCAAGAAAATTAATAATGTAATCATTGAAGAATATATTATTTTCTCTATGAATGAAATATAATTGATTATTATAAGATCTAGCAGGTAACCCGTGCTCCGTAAGGGTCCATTTTGAAACTTGACAAACTGAAAACTTGACTGAGTGGGATATTGTAGAGTTTGAAGTTGGCATAGAACCGTCCTCAGTTAATTGAGAAACTGTATGCAAAATTTAAAGTTGAATTCAGTCCAGTAGTTTAGACGTGATGATGCGTCAAACATAATTTTCATATCCCGTACGTGTATAAGCCAGTTCTTTCCGTTATTATAGTATAGATAAATTCTTGATACTAACATATCATAACTTTATGCTAACATAATGAAGTGATATAACTCAAATCTTGTTCAGAAACCTTCCTCAACTTAAATGTCAACCTGACAAAATTGGACTGGCTATTAATTTAGTTACCAATTTTAACCATCTGTTTTTTACCAAGAGGTAGTCTCTCTAGATCAATGTACCTAGAATACGTATTCTAGGTACCTTGCTCTAGAATATAGTTGTATCTATATTATCATAGTTATGTATTCATGTGCCATGAATTGAATTTCAACATTAATTCTGAAAAATCTAGAAGCAAAATTGAAATTCGGGCTTCGAGGTGCACAAGATTGATATTTTTGACCGAGCGAAGTGAGGTCTAAGATTCAAGTCGAAGGGTTTGGCATTTCTCTAAAATTAATGTTTAAATGTTTATATGTTTTTTATGTTGCGCATTTACGGCGAAACGCGGTAATAGATTTTCATGAAATTTGACAGGTATGTTCCTTTTTAAATTGCGCGTCGTCATATATACAAGGTTTTTGGAAATTTTGCATTTCAAGGATAATATAAAAGGAAAAAGGAGCCTCCTCCATACGCCAATATTACCGTAAAAATCAGACTATAGAATTATTAATCATAAATCAGCTGTCTAGTGGACTATAATACTACCCGTTCAAAAACATCGAAAATCTTGAATATGTATCTTTCCATTAACGTTAGTAGACAGTTGACTATAATACTACCCGTTCAAAAACATCGAACATCTTGAAAATTGTATCTTCCCATCAACGTTGTAGACAGTTGCAGCCAGACCTGATAACAGCGCTCACACTCACATTCCGGGACGACACGTCACGGTACGATATACGACAGAAAGCTCTATGTCTATTTAGGATTTCTTCTAGACATTTTCAATTGATAAATTATTTATTAATTTTTGAGAAAACATAACAACAGGTCAATGTAACTCACTGAGCGCGAGGTCTACTGTTTACATAACTACTAGTTAGAATCTATGTGCAAAATTTGAAGATCTAAATCATTCCCGTTTTTCCGGTATGCAATCCACAAGTTGGCATGTTTTGATGCGAACAAACACAACCCTACTCTCTCTTATTATATAGAAGAAGAAGATGAATAGTTGATATTACATTAAATATACCGGTATCAGCTATCATTTACTGACGGTAGTGGCAAGGCAGAGAATTGGCAACGCTGTACGGATATCTTTCTCCACTGCCATTATAACGTGGTTCTCACTTGAGGTAGGTAGGCAAGGAAACATGGTGGCAGTTGATATTTCCTCCCTAGGCTTTCCTAATCATCTTTCCCTTTCTTGTCATCCTTCAACCTTTTCCCCTTTATCCACCCCCTCCATCACCCTTTTCACCTTCTCCTCATCCTCCTCCTCCTCATCTTTTACCTCCTCCTCATCTTCTACCTGCTCCTCCTCTCCTACACGCTTGAATGCCTAGTGCGGTTAGCACTTTATTACAGGGCACTCCTTCCCATTTGTAGCTCAGTGTTTCATATCATGTGCTCTTGAGCTCTGTAGAGCCCTTCGCCCTCCACAACTACAACCCTCCAGAGGAGGAGGAGAAACGTGAGGAGGACCGTGAGGAGGAGGAGGAGGAACGTGAGGAGAAGGAGGATAATGTGGAGGTGATGTTAGAGGTGATGAAGGCTGAGGAATATTTATTTATTTATTTATCTATCTATTTATTTATTTATTTATTTATTTATTTATTTATTTATTATTTATTTATTTATTTATTTATTTATTTATTATTTATTATTTATTTATTTATTTATTTATTTATTTATTATTTATTTATTTATTTTTTTAATTATTCATTTATCTATTGATTTATTTATCTATTTATTCATTTACAATGCAAATGACACTAATGTAATAACATTGAAAGATAAAATAATAAGGTAGTCCTTGTGCTATTTTTCTTCCAAATTTATAGGTGACAAAGTCCAGATATTTGAAGAAAAAGGAGGAGGAGGTAGAAGAGGAGGTGGAGAAGAAGTAGGATCAGGAGGAGGTAGAGGAGTAGGTGATGGTGGAGAGGAGAGGAGGAGAAGTATTTGAAGGATTAGGAGGAGAAGGAGGAGGAAGAGGAACGTGAGGTGGAGGAAAAGAGGAGAAGGAGGATGTTGAGGATGAAGAGATGGAAGAAGAGAATGAGGTGGAGGAGAAGGAAGAGGAGAAGAATAAGTAGGAGGAGGTAGAGGAGGCGGAGGAGAAGATGGATGAATAGGAGGAGGAGGAGGATGTGGAGGAAAAGAGGAAAAGGAGGATGTTGAAGAGGAAGAGGAGAATGAGGTGGAGGATGAGTAAGAGGAAGAGGAGAAGAATTTAGGAGGAGGTAGAGGAGGAGTAGGAGGAGATAGATGAGGTGGAGGAGATGGATGAGTAGGGGGAGGAGGAGTTGGAGGAGGAGGAGAAGGAGGAGGAAGAGCTCTACTTCTTCCACCCGTCACCCTTCACAACTATAACCCTCCACTTTGCTTTGTCACGATCATCTAGATTTTCCTACTTTTTCGACTTCTCATTCACGTTTGTTAGTTTCCCCTTGTACTGTACAACACCCCATCTTTTTCAATTAAGATCGGCCTCTGCATTTGATGGTGGCAGGCCTGAATTCAATTTGTTTGGTGATTGAATATCGGGGGAAATCTTCCAATATTACCGGCCATAAGATCATTGATATATTACAGCTTAGTCGATATCAGTGAGCGAGATGGAAATTTAGAAATAATGATTCGGTCTTGGAAAAATAATCGAGAGATTCACATATTATTACTGGTAGTTCTGTGAACAGTAGACCTCACGCAGTTTTCTCATCCACAAGTATCTGGTGTCACCTATTCACCGGCTTCTCCAGACATCTGTGTAATGATAATAATACATGTAATGAATAATCCACTTGTCAGCTGATTGATTATGAATAATTCTATAGCAATGGTTTACAAAACATCCCACGGCGTGGGTTGCTTTTCGTGGGTCTACTTTGCGGCGGGCCTAATGCATGCAATGAATAATCCACTTGTCAGCTGATTGATTATGAATAATTCTATAGTCTGATTAATCCTATCTTCAGAGTAGATGATGAGTGATATCCGGAGTATGGAGGAAATTCCTTTTCCTTTCATATTATCCTAAAAATGCAAAATTTCAAAAAACCTTGTGTATACATCGACACGCAGTTAGAAAACGAATATTCCTGCCAAATCTTATAGAATTCTATCAACGCGTTTGGCCGTGAATGCGTTACATACATACAGACAGACAAAAGAAAATCCGAGTTAAAACATAGACCTCACTGCGTTCGGTCAATTAAGAAAATGGACTCACAATAAACTTTTCAGTATAGATACCATGGTTCAGTAGGCTTCAATGGGTTGATTTAATTGTTAACTTGACAAACTTGATATTATTGTAAGTTCTCCTCCAAATATTTTCAATTATACTTCATTGGAATTCCTCATACAATCTGTGTATTAAATCAAACGCACACGGCATTAGACGGATGTATGCAAACAGATGAAGAAATCCCTCACCAGGTGATCGAATGTTGCAACGCACACAGACGTCGATCTTTCTTTTTACTTTTCTTGCCCTATTACCATAGGTAAGGAAAGTATTGCTTTCCGAAAAAAAATAAGGTACCCCAATTACTAAATTTCTATACGTTTCAAGGTCCCCTGAGTCCAAAAAAGTGGTTTTTGGGTATTGGTCTGTAAGTGTGTGTATAGCTGCGTATACATATTCGTGCTTCCAACCCGATGTCTCTTCTACGTCGTTTGATTTTTTCTCCGCCTGTCTGTTGCTGTGTCCGTTTGACTTTGTATCATAACGTTTGACTTTGATCCTTCATAACATAGAACTTGAAAAGATTATATCGGAAATTCTAGTCACATGTTTTGGAATCTCCTTAATTTAATAGCTATCTCTGAATATATTCAGCAAAACTCAACTCTTTGGAAGTTCATTCCCGCAGAATTTTTGTTTATGAAAGACATGAGAGTAGATTTCCCTGTCGTATCTCGCGTTGCGTTATAGAAAAATGAAACCCGGTCGTGTTTTCTTCGGACGAAAATGAGGGATGAGGAGTAGGACGAGAAGGTGGAGGAGAAGGAGGAGGAATGGAAGAAGAAGAAGAAGAAAAGAAGGTGGAGGAGGACGAAAAACAGGAGGGAAGAAAAGGATTGAAAGTGAAAAGCGACTTAGTGGATCGTCATCTATGATGTCAGTCTGAAAGAAGCACAGTCTGCTGGAAATGTGGGAAAACCGTTCCAACTTTAAATGGAAGTCATTCATTTTCCTGCTCCACGACACACACACACACACACACACACACACACAACACACACACTCACACACACTCACACACATCTTGGTTGCTCCAGCTTTATTTATGACTCAACTTTCCCACGATTATTTATTTGATTTTCCTTTCCTCCTCCTCCTCCAACTCCTCCTTCTTCTCCTCCTCCTCCTCTTCCTCTTCCTCCTCCTCCGTCATTCAATCTCCTCTTTTTCGAGTCTCTGGTCACCCCGGGGCGATCCCCTGACTTCAAACTGGTGGCTGATATTCCACCTCGGCAATCGGTGCTTGCGAGTTTCTCTTACAATTTTGACAACGCATCGATTCAGTTACTTGCTATGAAATATTGAGTCAACACTGTGAATGAATCTGTGAGATTCTTTTATTTGTGTAACTTGGGGAAATGTGATTGGTGCTTATCTAGATTTTTATCCACGAGATTTCATCGATTCAGTTTGATGAATGAAAGTTCTTGCAGATTGATGTGTGAAATATAGATGCAAAAATAGAAAGAAAAATACAAATCTCAGTACCCTTTTTGAATTATTGACCGAGCGAAGTGAGGTCTAAGATTCAAGTCGACGGTTTGGCATTTCTCTTAATGTTTAAATGTTTATATGTTGCGCATTTACGGCGAAACACGGTAATAGATTTTCATGAAATTTGACAGGAATGTTCCTTTTTTAATTGCGCGTCGACGTATATACAAGGTTTTTGGAAATTTTGCATTTCAAGGATAATATAAAAGGAAAAAGAAGCCTCCTTCATACGCCAATATTGGAGTAAAAATCCGACTATAGAATAAATTATTCATCATAAATCAGTTGACAAGTGATTACACAGATATGTGGAGAAGCCAGTCTATTGCTGTATTTCCATAAGGTTTATAGTTTCAATCAGGTACTTGTGGATGAGAATACTGCGTGAGGTCTACTGTTCACAGAACTACTAGTTTAATCACAACATGTTTCAACATTGATGCCATTTTCAAGCGAAATTAAGTAAATAAATACTGCTGGAAGATTCTTATTTGGATCATATGTTAGTGTATTCATATGATTTTATGAGCTAGGACTGTAAATTTGCCCTATAAAAGAGATAATTATTGATGCAATTTGATCGTGTGATTGTTTCTCATATATTCTATTTAATATTTTTCACGCATTTCATACATATGAATGGAATGAGCCTCTCTTTTCAACTGTATAACCAACGTTATTTACACCAAAATCAATGTTATTTAAGATTATTTATGCTAAAAATAATCTTCAATTTAATCCTTGATCAATATAGGAAGGCTTAACCAATGGGTTTTACCTTCACAAACAATATTTTTATCAATTTAAGTCAAAATAGAATAGGTGCTATAAAAATCAAAGAAAATATTAAGTTTCTATGTCATTTTTTTCATCAATTTCATTCATGTATATGAATTCGATCTTCAACTGGAGAATAAATCTTCTTCACACCATTGAAATTAGGGATTTGTGGAAAATTTGTAAGTTCCGTTAGTAAAATTAGAAAACTTACTTACTTACTCCATGGCACTACAGCCCATCCAGGGCCTTGGCCTCCTCAAGAATGCCTCTCCACTCCTCTCTGTCGGCAGTCTTGCGTCTCCATCCCCTAACGCCTATTTTCCGGAGATCATCTTCCACATCCTCCAGCCAGCGCTTGCGTGGACGTCCTTTCAACCTTCTTCCGCCTGGGTTTTCTCTGAAAACTTTTTTAACGGCTCTTTCATCGCTCAAAGCGTCTCACTTTGATCTCATGTACAATAGGTGGTTTTCTGTACAGGTCACGCAGCTCTTGATTCGAACGAAGTCTCCATTCTCCATCAATACATACTGGACCGTATATTCTTCTCAGAATCTTCCGTTCCCATATACTCAGTAGGTCTTCATCCTTCTTTTTCAAAACCCAGGTTTCTGCCCCGTATAACACAACTGGCTTTATAACAGTTTCATAGATTTGTTGTTTAATTTCCTTGACAGTGTTTTGGATCTCAAGTATTGGCTAAGTGCATAATAACATCGATTTCCTGCCGCTATTTTTGCTTTTATATCAACTTCAACATCGTTATCTTCTGTGATAATAGAACCAAGATATTTGAAGCTTTCCACTCTTTCGAATGTGTAATTATTGCACTCTATGAATCTGTCGCCAATCTGCCGGGCTCTGCTGCTTGCCAGATACTTTGTTTTACTCTCATTAATAATTGAGAGTCCTATTCTGTTGATCCGTCATCGAGCTGTTTAAAGGCATCTTTTAGAGTTTAAAATTAGAAAAAATCATGACAATTTAGTGAATGAAACATGGAAAGATGATAAAGCTTCATACGTTTCACCTATTTCATACATGTAAAAGGATTGAGTTTGATCTTCAACCGAAAAATTATCATTGTAAATGATAAAGTATTATTGTAAATAAATAAATAAACAATAAATATTATTGTTTATTTTATCATTTTTGGTGAGGAATATTATCATTGTAAATAAATAAATAATAAATATTATTGTTTATTATATCATTTTTGGTGAGGAATATTGTTTATTTGAATTGATTGTCATTTGTGATGTATAGGAAATGTTTGTACTCAATGGAAGAAAATTTGAATTTGAAAAAAATGTGAATTGATGGAACTTTATAGTTCACTCCGTATGGGTAGGTAAGTCAGGATCAAAATTCAAGACAGAATTTTGCAATATTTTATATTGTTTAGTTTGACTAATTTGTGTTTTGTTTGTGTGTTTTCAGTGGGAGGCATGAGCCGGCCCCCCAAGCCGGCAGCGCAGGTGAAGAAGGTGGCCCCCCCGGCTGTGCCCGACACAGGGGGCAATATTGGGGGCGGGGGTTTTCGGCATTCGGGCAGTAGTTTCGGATCGGCGGGGTACGGATCGGCCGGAGAGGATCATCCCGTCGTTACCTCCTTCCATGAGCCACCGCACATCTCTAGAGGTACAAACTTGTTCAAGCTATTCATTTACTTTATTTCTGATGTTGTTTTTGGTGAGATCTAGTGATATTCATCCATAATCTTATTATATTAAGCGAGCAATTTCTGTATATATTTGGTTATTTATGCCCAAAAGATTTCGAAAACGGCTCTAACGACTTTCATGAAATTTGGAACATAGTAGGTTTATGATATAAAAATTCGATTGCACTAGGTCTCAACCCTGGCTGGGAAAACTCGCTGAAGACATGAAAATGATAATAATTATCTATCCTTGGAAAAAACACATGATAATTTGTCGTCTGTTGATAACGGAAGATGGGAGTGCCTGTGTGGGAGAGAAACAGAATTATGTTCAGCTGTTAAACTAGCAATCTCACGAGGAATATTATCTAGAAATTTTAATCGACTTGATCAAAATAATCTGATTTGTTGACAATAGATCCGACACGAACAATTTCGATCTGATGCAATTCAAGATGGAGGATAAAATGGTGAAATGTTGTCAAAAACGGGGTTTTTCGCTATTTTCTCGAAAACGGCTCCAACGATTTTGATCAAATTTATACCTAAAATAGTAATTGATAAGCTCTATCAACTGCCACAAGTCCCATATCTGTAAAAATTCCAGGAACTCCGCCCCATCTATGCAAACTTTGATTTTTGATTCCCAATTATCAGGCTTCAGATAAAATTTAAACAAAAAATTTCGAGTGGGAAAGATTGAGCATGAAAATCTCTACAATTAATGTTCAGTAACATTTTCACTTAAAATTGAAAATAAGCTCGGAATTCGAGAAAATGTGATTATTCAATTGCAAACTGTTGGCAACTGTTGATTCTATTAAATCATTCACTATGAAGAGATAGCAGACCTCGTGTGTCTCCAGCGTTATTGTCCTGTCACCAGCTGGCTTGGATCATTGAATAGTAGACTTGAGTGATGCGCGTGAACACTAGCGACAGGTGATTAATTTTCATAACGACAAGGAAAGTTGTGTGAGTGCGCCACACCAGATTTTTCCTTTCATTTTGTTATTCAATTTGGTTGTAAACAATTTAAATTGGTACTTTTCTGTTTTCAAATGTTTGGACTGGAAATTCGAACTGAATTCAAGTGTATGAAGCATTTAACCTAATTTTTGGACTATTTATAGTGTATAAATCAAAATTCGGTGAAGAAACAGTTTTGGGCTGTGCCTGTTAGTCCTTCCCCTATCATTTTAAAGAATTGTGTTCTGTTTAGCATAGTTTATACATAAATAACGAGCAAAGCTCGGTGCCCCGATATGTTGTCTAGAATTAATTAGGGACAAATAGATTGGCAGGTTGTTCTTAAATTTTCAATTAGTTATTTAGAATACACAATACAGTATTCATTTACATCATCTCAAATTGTTTTATTAAATTAGTGATTATAAGTGAAATTAAGTTGATTTAATTCATGACGCCATAGTATTTGTCTAGAATCAATCAGAATCAAATACAAATAGATAGGCAGGCTGTTAATCTTCTTCTTCTTCTTCTTCACTTCAAGGATTAGGTTTGTTAAAGAACCTGTTCCGGCACCCATCTTTTCCTCGGTCTTCCCACGTCTCTTTTCCCAGTAGGTTTATAGCATTTAGCCTCCAAAGGTATTCGTCCAGGAGGCATTCTATTCAAATGACTGCACCAATTTATTCTGTTTTGAATGATTTTTCCATGTAAAGGTGTAACAGATAAAGCTCTTCTTATCTCCTCATTTCTGATTCTATCTGCTCTAGTGCAGCCAAACACACTTCTTAGAAACCTCATTTCTGCAGCTTGAATCTTGCTGTCTACTCTACGTGTGTGGATCCAATTCTCACTTCCGTAAAGCAGCGTTGGTACAGCGATGGTATTGAAGAATTTGATTCTAGTATCCTGCCTTGTTTTATTTTTGAGGTTTCTATGAATATTGCCACATATTCGTTGGAACTTTGATACTTTGTTATGAATATCTTTATCCGTATCATAGGTTACATCATTGCCAAGATAATTGAAATTTTTCACCTGTTCTATTATCTTCCCATTCAATTCTATCTTGGTTCTGGATGGATATTTACCTTTGAAAGCCATTGATTTTGTTTTCTTAGCTGATATCTTTAAATTATATTTCTGAGAAACTCTGTCCAGCATAAACATCGCTTTCTGTAAGGCGTCCTCATTCTCTTGAATTATTGTAAGGTCATCTGCATACATGATTGAGTTAACAGATGTATGGGCTGATAACTGTATACCTGAGTCAGCCAAATTTTTCCATGTTCGTAACATGTCGTCCACGTAAATATTAAATAATGTCGGAGATATACAGCATCCTTGCCTTACACCCTTGTTTATATCAATGACCTTACTCAAACCGTCCTTTACTTGTAAACGTATAGTCGTTTTTACATATAGGCTCTGCAAAGATTGAATTATATGCTTGGGATATCCTCTCGAATCCAGAATTGACCATAGTAAGTTGCGATTTACTGAATCAAAAGCCTTTGTGAAGTCTATAAAAGCTAAGTGTGTCTCTAGATTATATTCTCTTCGTTTTGATATAATTTGATTCAAAGCGAAAACTGCATCGGTGCATGACCTACCTTTTCGGAAGCCCATCTGTTCTTCCAGGAGAAGTACATCAGTGATTATTTTCAATCTATTGTTTAGAATTCTGGCATAGACTTTGTATGTTGTATCCAGAAGACTGATACCTCTATAATTTTGAGGATCTGCTCTACTTCCTTTTTTGAATAGGGATATAACCAGGGACTGCAACCACTCTTTTGGTACTTGGTGTTGTTTCCAGCACATATTGAAAAGATGTAGTATTCTATGGTGTAGAAGGATTCCTCCATACTAAAGATCTTGTTCCACGTGCTGCCCATGTAAACTTGTGTATTTCTTTCTTCCGGAAGAAAGTATTCATAATTTTCAATTCATTAAAAGTTGAGAATTCTCTAAGGCTGTCTCCATTTCTGTTCTTCACATTTTCACCAAAAGTTCCGACTACATTGTTGATTGGTTCTACTCCAACTCTTGCATTGAGATCTCCCATTATTACCACCCCATATTTCTTATACTTCTCTAATTCTTTTTGTAGTTCGTCATAAAATGTGGCAGTTTCTTCATCCTTTCCCTCTTCAGGTGCGTAGACTCCTATTATCACTAGGTGGCCACGATCATACTTGAATTTGATAGTGAGAATTCTTTCATTAATGAAATTGTAGTCTACAATTCTCTCCTCCCACGTTCTATCAACAAAAATGGCCACACCCTTGGCTGCCCTGCTCTCCTGATTCACACCACTATAAAACATAGCATAATCTTCGATATACTTTGAGCCAGTCATCTTCATTTTTGTCTCTGTTACAGCGGCAATGTTTATTTTCTGAATCTTAAACACTTTGCAGAGTTCTATTTCTTTATTCCTTATTCCTCTTACATTCCATGTGGCTATTTTTAATTTTTCAGCAATCCATTTCCGTTCTTTATTTTGGGCAATCCTGTTTATATTTCCGATAATCCTGTCCTGTCCGAGGCTATTTTGGGTACTGCAAGTGATATAAATTTTTCTATGAATAGGGTACTGGCCTATCGCAAAACCCCCTTACTAGGAGGACCAGAATTTGGGGTTTATTCCCTTGAATATCAGCCGCCCAATCTGGGTACAGACGCTGTTTGGCTCTTCCGCCCTCTCCGCCGTTGGGATTTCTCCTCATCCGCCTTTAAGGTCGTTGGCCGGAAAACAAAATAAAATGAAAAAAGAAGAATATTCCCAAGGTAGGGAGGACAGGATAGAGAAAGAAAGTAGCGCGCGACGACAGGATGACAGATTGACATCTTACTGAAGCAAGGTGCACCCATCATCCTTTTAACCGCGCACTGCAAGAGAATGGCACAAAGCTGAGTCAATGGAAAGGTGCCATTCTAGAAATAATAGATCCAAGCATGTCGAAGATGAAGAAGGTGATAGGAAGAAGGGCTTGGAAAGGGGATGTCCCTTTTAGTCGCCTCTTACGAACAAGCAGGGATTACTGTGAGTACAATTCTACTACCCCTACCACACTGGGGGAGGCTGTTAATATATTTTCTATCAATTAGAATACAGTATTGGATTCCCTCATGACATTTAAATAGCGAGGCATTATTGGCGATTGATTGGAAGTGTTCAATGCGAGCCATTAGTCCCAGCTGATTCGTGCGGTTCTCTTTTTAATTAGAAATCTGCAACTTGTATGAGCTTCCTCTCCAGAATCGACATCAGTAATCCTAATCACGTGTTTAATGGCTTCCATAAATAATGGCACGAACTCCATTGGATTGCCATTGTAAACGATTCCAGAAGAGAAAGAAAAATGGAAAAGGAGAGAGAAGAGATGAAAGGGAGGTAGAAAGGATGTAATGGAGGAGATGAATAGAAAGGAATAGAGGATTCAATGAAAGAGAGAGTGAGAGAGAGTGTACAAAGATTAGGCAAAGATAAAAGAGATGGAAAGAGAGGAAGGAAGGATATAATGAAAGAGAGAGTGAGAGAGAAAAATGGACAAAGAGAAAACAGATGGAAAGAGAGGAAGAAAGGATATCATGAAAGAGAGTGAGAGAGAGAATAATGGACAAAGAGAAAATAGATGGAAAGAGAGGAAGAAAGGATATCATGAAAGAGAGAGTGAGAGAGAGAAAAATGGACAAAGAGAAAACAGATGGAAAGAGAGGAAGTGAGGATATAATGAAAGAGAGAGTGTACAAAGAGTGGATGAAGTGAAAAGTGATGGAAAGAGAGGAAGGGAGGATATCATGAAAGAGAGAGTGGGAGAGAGAAAAATGGACAAAGAGAAAACATATGAAAAGAGAGGAAGTGAGGATATAATGAAAGAGAGAGTTAGAATGACTGACTGCCTTTATACCTGGGAGGGCAAAAAAAGAAAAGAGAGAGTGAACAAGGGAAAGAGAGGAAGAAAGGCTTTAATGAAAGAGAGAGTGAGAGAGAAAATGGACAAAGAGAAAACATATGAAAAGAGAGGAAGTGAGGATATAATGAAAGAGAGAGTGTAGGGATAAGATATTTGAGAGGATATAATGAAAGAGAAAGGAAGAGAGAGTGTGTGATGAGAGTAATACGGATTCGATTATTTTCATGCTGGAGTTTTTCGCTTAATATACATACTCAGTTATTGAGAAAGAGTAACATACTCATATGTGAGAAATTATTGTATTAGAGAAGAGATAAAGAGCAGAGAAATACACTAATATTATGATAGGTAGTGTATTAGAGAGAGATAACGAGTAGAGAAAGACACTCATGTATCATAGGTAGTGTATTAGAAAGAGATAACATACAGAGAAAGACCTTATATCCTCACTTCCACTCTTTCATCTGTTTTCTCTTTGTCCATTTTTCTCTCTCTCACTCCCTCTTTCATGATATCCTTTCTTCCTCTCTTTCCATCAATTTTCTCTTTGTCCATTATTCTCCCTCTCACTCTCTTATATATCATGATAGGTAGTGTATTAGAGAGAGAAGTAGTGTATTAGAAAGAGATAACATACAGAGAAAGACACTTATATATCATGATAGGTAGTGTATTAGATAGAGATAACGAGCAGAAAAAGATACTATTTATATGTGAGAGATGATTGAATTGGAGAGAGATAACGAGCAGAGAAAGCCCATATCAGAATATATTCAGAATGTATGAGTAATAGGTGTATTAGAGAAAGAGAAAGACACTCATATATGAGAGAAATTTGTGTATGAGAGTGAGAAAACGAACATAATTCTGTCTAAAATAATCTTCCGCTTCTTTCGTATCTGCTAACTCGACAAAAGCCCTGGAAAAGAAACTTTTTTCACACTTTAATTGGCCGTAAAAAATAGACGGGATTAAAGTCCGTTAATTAAAAGCAGTTGTAGGGGAATAGACGAGGGGTGGGGGTGTTATAATTGGGGATGTGCGCGAACCGTTACAGTTTTTGTTTTGTTGTTTCTTCAACTTTTTTTTTCTACCTAGAAACTCTAATTTTCTCCCTCTGAAACTAGGAAGGCAGCCTCTTAATGAATATTTGGGAAAATCGCAAGTGTTGTTGTAATGCGGAGTATTTATCAGCTTTCCTGTTTAATTGATTCTCTGTTTTGTTCCTTCTACAAAGTTTCATTTTTGTTTAGCTCTTCAGTATAACTATAGAAATATGGTTTTATATAGTGTGATCTTCACACAATTTTTAACAAAAAATAAGCATCAAGCAGCCTCTTAATGAATATTTGGGAAATCACAAGTGCTGTATTAATTGCGGAGTATTTATCAGCTCTTCTGTTTAGTTGATTCTCTGTTTTGTTCCTTCTACAAAGTTTCATTTGTGTTTTGATCATCAGTATAACTTGAGAAAGATGGTTTTATCACACAATTTCTAACAAAAAATTAAACATTGAACAGCCTCTTAATGAATATTTGGGGAAATCACAAGTGCTGTATTAATTGCGGAGTATTTATCAGCTCTCCTGTTTAGATGATTCTCTATTTTGTTCCTTCTACAAAGTTTTATCTGTGTTTTGATCATCAGTATAACTTGAGAAACATGGTTTTATATAGTGAAATCATCACCCAATTTCTTACAAATTGAGCATCAAACAGCCTCTTAATGAATACTTGGGAAATCACTAGTGCTGTATTAATTGCGGAGTATTTATCAGCTCTCCTGTTTAGTTGATTCTCTGTTTTGTTCCTTCTACAAAGTTTTATTTGTGTTTTGCTCTTCAGTATAACTTGAGAAAGATGGTTTTATATAGTGAAACCATTACCCAATTTTTAACAAAAAATTAAGCATCAAGCAGCCTCTTAATGAATATTTGGAAAATCGCAAGTGCTGTATTAATTGCGGAGTATTTATCAGCTCTTCTGTTTAGTTGATTCTCTATTTTGTTCCTTCTACAAAGTTTCATTTGTGCTTTGATCATCAGTATAACTTGAGAAAGATGGTTTTATATACCGGTAGTGTAATAATCACACAATTTTTAACAAAAAATTAAGCATCAAGCAGCCTCTTAATGAATATTTGGAAAATCGTTAATGTTCTACTAATTGCGGAGTATTTCAGCTCTTCTGTTTGATTGATTCTCTGTTTTGTTCCTTGTACAAAGTTTTATTTGTGTTTTGATCGTCATTATAACTTGAAAAGATGGTTTTATATGGTGAAATTATCACCCAATTTCTAACAAATTGAGCATTAAGCAGCCTCTTAATGAATATTTGGGAAATCACAAATGCTGTATTAATTGCGGAGTATTTATCAGCTCTTCTGTTCAGTTGATTCTCTATTTTGTTCCTTCTACAATGTTTCATTTGTGTTTTGATCATCAGTATAACTTGAGAAAGCTGGTTTTATCACACAATTTCTAACAAAAAATTAAACATTAAACAGCCTCTTAATGGATATTTGGGAAATCGCAAGTTCTGTATTAATTGCGGAGTATTTATCAGCTCTCCTGTTTAGTTGATTCTCTGTTTTGTTTCTTCTACAAAGTTTTATTTGTATTTTGATCGTCAGTATAACTTGAGAAACATGGTTTTATATAGTGTAATCATCACCGAATTTCTAACAAAAATTAAGCATTAAGCAGTCTTTTAATGAATATTTGGGAAATCACAAGTGTTCTATTAATTGCGAGGTATTTATCGAACAGATTTCAAGTTAAATTGATTACCTCTTTTGTTTCTTCTACAGTTTTATCTGTACTTTTCTCTTCAGTCCAACTAATTTGGGAAAGAAACAGTTTTGGGCTTTATAAGTCTGTTGTTCTTTTCCCAATAATTTATAGTTGAGAATGATATTGTATCTATAAATGCATAAAATGAGTATAAATAATTCCTTAATTTCTCCTTCTACATCCAATAACCAGTTTACTGGAAGGATGGCGCCAAAATTATAATTATAGAATTATTCTATTGAAACGCTTTGGGGGCATATAATTATTGCAAAAGAAAAGATGTGATTATGGATGAGTAAGAAGAACAATCAACAGAATACTGAAATTAATAGAACAAATAATAAAATAAAATCAACATCAATACTCTGTCAACTTAATCCTCAAACACATCAATTTAGCAGAATTTGTAATAGAAGGATATGATGACTCTAACAATTTGATCTCTCTGAATTATCTATTTGTCACCGTCGGATAGGTTAGGTATACTCAAGAATTAATTATAAAATTAGTAATCATGTTAGAAAACGTCTCACTATACCTAAGGAATTTCAAACCTGAGAATTTATCAAGTAAAATCATCACAATTTCCAGTAAAAAATTACTTATCAGACTTTTATTACTTTCCACTTATGATATTTCTATTGCATGCGGGTTTTAAACGATGAAGTAAGTGCTCTATTCAATACCTGCACTGAAGCCAATTTAAAATGCAAATCTAATCATTGAATAACACTCTTCAAAACGAAACAATGGTCCTTAACATGATATTAGTATCTTAGATAACAATCTTCATCCATTAACGATCATTAGATGACATTTAGCGTTTAAAAAGATAAAGATAAAAGACTCAAGGAGTACGGGTTCAGGTGGACTGTATGTTTACATTGTTTGCAAATTTATGTTTATTTATGTAACGTGTGCTCAATATGCAACGCGCTCCAACGCAAAAATCTCGAAGTTTTTTATCGACTATCGCGACATTGTTGCGCCCTCTTTCGATACTGATTGAAATGTGCTGTAGCATAGCCATCTCTGATTGAAATGTGCTGTTAGTCGATGTTTTTTATCGACTATCGCGACTTTGTAGCGCCCATTTTCGATACTGAGTGAAATGTGAACGCCATTCGATAATATTGCTTGGTGTTCTCAACTCAAGTCTTGCAGTTGAAATCAGAAAGGAGTTCCCCTATTTTCACTGTGTGTTAATTCTAATCAGATTAAGAGATAAGAAATGTCGTGGGTAATTTATGCGATGTCAGTAGGTTGATTATTGTGATAAGTCATGAGTAGTAACATAGATACCATAATGCTATTATGCTATATTTTCTCTATGGTTGTAATATTATTCCATATTGGAGGGATTATTGCTTATCGAGTATGTTATCAGTATTCTTGCAATCAATAACGTTATTGTCAGTATGATCTAATGAATATTGGAGTAGCAAAATTTTATTGAAATGTCAAAAAATCCTCTTTATTTTAATAAAAATTATTATTTACAGGAGCATTCTTTCGTGTGAGCTCACATGTCATTTTTATTGAAACGGATTGTTGTTTTGGGTTGGTAATATGGTGTAGTTGGATTATATGTACTCTTATCGAACAAAATTACAATTTTGCAACATACGTCTTCTGATTTGCCCATGCTTTTCTCCCTACAATGTTGTGCCACCTTTTCAAATTATTTTAATGAATTAGTGGCTTTGAAAATATCAATTCTTTCCCATTCAATATGGATATCTACCACAATAACACAGGAAGGTAGTCTATTAAGCCACGTTTACACCTCCAGAGTAATTAGTATAGATTTAACAGTTAATTCAAGTTTCATTTCTCTCTCATTATTTCATTTCAGCTTCTCATTGTTAACTTAAATTTTAGCTATTCATCTCTCCATTGGTCCATTCATGAAATGATCACAAATAGAAACGTTTGTTCTGTATATCATAATCTCCTCATCATCATCTAGGCTCAAGCTACGTTTACACCTCTTAACAAAATGTTTATTTTTCCGTCCTTATAGATTCCATTAGATTGAACGGACTTGACAAACACATATGTTCATCACGTGTATGCTAAGTTATGTTCAATCTAATAGAATCTATGAAGACGAAAAATAAACATTATGTTAATAACTTTGGTGTAAACGCAGCTTTAAAGTTGAAATATTTGTAGAAAGTTGCCTTTGTAAATAAATAAATAAAGTTGTCAACTAAGATTTCAACAAATTTCGACAATTTGTTGTCAATTTCTTAAAAAGCACAACATTATTTTACTTTTTTCAATCGAAGAAATTGACTAAGTATTTGTGTGAAGGAAAACAACATTTTGTTGACAACTCTGGAGTAAACGAGGCTTTACAATCGTATTTTTGTCGTCCTGTTTGTTTTTCTCTCCGATTTCTATGACACGATCTAAAGCTGCGTTTACACCAAAGTTATTAACAAAACACCAAGTTACTAACTCAATCTTTATAGATTCTATCAGATTGAACATAACTTATCATACACAAATTATGAACATATGTGTTTATCAAGTTCCGTTCAATCTAACAGAATCTATAAGGATTAAGTTATTAACAATTTGTTAATAACTTTGGTGTAAACCCAGCTGAAGTATTTGTGAAGGATTTACAATCGTATTTTTGTCGTCCCGTTTGTTATTCTCTCCGGTTTCTATGATACGATTTAAGTGCAACCAGATCAGCTGTGATCTAGTCCTCCTTGTCTCTTGTCAAATCTGTGGGATGCGTTTGAGTAGGCAGTGTCCGCGTCTGAAAACCGCCCGTGCTTCGATTTGAGTTGCGTTTAGACGCTCGCTCGCGTACACGCGTGTAGGAAGCGGTTGACCCAAGCCAGGCCTTATTCAGTTGATGAAGGACGCGGACGCTTGCAGTCAACTTGTAAGCTAGCGTGTTTTCTGCTGCAAATCCAGGTTTAGAAAACTGCGCACCCAGTTACAAAAACAAAATGAAATTTATAAATGGATCACTGAAACTGAGATTTGTATTTCTATTTATATTACAAGTAGACCTAAACAGAAAAGAGACAATGGTTCACTGTATACCCAGTTGCTGATGTTTGCTGCAAAGCATATAATAATCAATCTATATATATATATTTGCTCTATCCTGCAAAGAAACCTAATAAAATATTATAAATGGATCACTTTATACACCCAGTTGTTCTAGTTAGCTACAAAGAAGCTAAATAAAATTTTATAAATGGATCGTTTTGTGTCATATATATTACTCAGTTGTTGTTGACTGAACCTGTTTGGAAAAACAAAATAAAATTGTATTCATCGATCAGAATGTGTGATATTTAAAATATGGACAGACTAGTAACTGTATTGCTGTCATACTTTCTTTTGATACTTTTGCTCGTAGGATATACTGAGATTTTATCTTGCTTGAAAGAAGTAAACGTCAAGTTTGTTGTTTGTAAAATACTGTCTGTAGCGTATTTTATTGTGAAATATAGAACATATTCCAATTTGTTCCTTATAATGGTATTTTACGTCTCATGGATGGGAAGAGGCCTTTTGCAGGCGAGAATGATGTTTCTAGTCGAGGCGTTAGCCGAGACTAGAATTTCATTTGAGCACTGCAAAAGACATTCACGTCCAAGTAACGAACACTTTTTTTGTCATAATAATCTGAAGAATAATAATTGAGAAATAGAAAACATAACCTGCTTGTCCTGATGTTACTACATGGATTCTATAAACATAACCTACTTCCGAATCAGGAATTTTATGGAAGTTGACAAAATTTCCACCTGGAACGCTGAAGGTGTATTTTTTGTAGCAGTTTTGCTGTTCCTATTTCGGAACTAGGAAACATACTCGACTGTAAAGAAAACATACGGTTTCATTACAGTAGAGCAATGTACCTAGAAAGGTATTCTTGATACCTTGCAGTAGAATATGCTGTAATGAGAATCATATATGCTTATTTGTTCTGCAAACACCTAATTAACGTCTTGATTTCATGTATGGAAAACAGCTGAGATTGAATGACGATGACAAAAAAGTCTGAATGAAACTTGCATTATTTTAAAATACTGTCTGCATACTGGATTCGACGTTGCCGAAGTGAGCAAATTTTGACCGAACTTGAGATAACGTAATTTGTTTAAAAAATAGTACCTAGGACATATTTGCTAAATTGTCGACTACTTCAGATTTCTTCTTGGGATAGAAGTTGCATAGAGAAGCTAGAGAGACTAAAGCTGCGTTTGCACCAAATTTATTATCAAAATGTTAATAACTTAATCTTTATAGATTCTATTAGATTGAACGGAACTTGACAAACACATATATGTTCGTCATGTGTGTGATAAGTAATGTTCAATCTAATAGAATCTATAAGGATTAAGTCATTAACATTTTGCTAATAACTTTGGTGTAAATGCAGCTTAATATGTTTGTTCTCACTTTTATCTCATCCAATACAGGTTATTTTTATTTTATTTCTTCATTATGTATTATTTTTATTGATTATTTCTATTCCATTCAAATTTTATCCACATTTATCTCTCCCTCTTCCTACGCTTCTCATCCTCCTCCTCTTCCTCTTCCTCCTCCTCCTCATCCTCCTTCACCTCTTCATCCTCCTCTTCCTCCTCCTCCTCCTTCTCTTCATTATCCTCTCTTCTTCTTCTTCTTCTTCTTCTTCTTCTTCTTCTTCTTCTTCTTCTTCTTTTCCCTGTCATGTTTGCTCTCTTAAAAGCTGTCAACAAATTTACGATCACCCCTACAACAGCTTGAAGCTAATTTTATGACCAGGGGGTTCCATGTGCGTTATATGCCCAGCATACGACTACATGTCCAGAACATACATTCTGTGCATGTTTTTGCGGCCGTTTAGTGAGAGTGGGGAAATTTTGAAGGGTTCGAACCCTGGATTTTACGATTCGCTGCGTGTTTTAGCTGGAGTAAGTGCTGGAATCAATCCCGCTCAGCTAACAACACACATTTTCATAGTTATCCCTTTATGGTGAACAGGGTAGAGTGAATGTTCAGGTCGTAGTCTCATCAAAACTTATGGAACTTAACTATCCATCAAACGATTTAACTATCGCTTAGAATATCCATCAAACTAAAAATTGAAAACTATCCCTTGAACAGTTTGAATATCCATTAAACTATACATCTATTTATGGTATTGAGCTGACGTGTGAGCCAAGTAATTAGAGTAAGAATCAAGTTATAAGGCCAGTGGAATTGATATGATCTCACAGTTGTCATTTCCCATCTTCCCTCTGCCTTCTATAATAGTCACGTTAAAGTCTGTTAAAATGATAGTAAGGTTCAGTTGACAGATGTATTTTTCCACTGCCTTCTACAGTTGATAGCTGTGAATCAAGTCATCCCGGTATATCTGATATGATATCAATTGTTGATGATTATCTATATTTCTGTAATATTCAGCAAGTTTGTCTCAGACAGGTTTTTTCCTCATGAAATCTGTGTACCGATACTTCTATCGCTACTTTGTCGATTCAATTTCAATTTATTTTAGATAAAAATACTAAGAAATTGTCAAAAACCACAGATTTATTGATACTTAGAAAGACCGGTTTCGGTTGTTATACCATTGTCAATCTCTGATAAACTCAGACTCTGATAAACAACCGAAACAGGTCTTTCTAAGTATCAATAAATCTGTGTTTTTGGCAATTTCTTAGTATTTTTATCTAATATGAATAATTACCACAATATCAACTTCTCAACTACACAAAAAGTTCAAATTATTTATTCCAATTTGAATTTCAATTTATCCCAATAGACATCTCAATAAATACAATTCATATATATTTTAGTCCCTCTAGCTTTTAGCTATTTAAGGGATATTGAAAAAATACAATTCCCATTTACTAAGTTGCAATAACTCACATAAAAATTAGTTGTAGTGTTGCACTGATGTAATAATGATGCAAATGAAATGAGAATGCTAAATTAATGAATGAATATTCTCAAATTAAATAAAAGTTAAATGGAAACACAAATTCAAGGTTATTATCACAACACAATTTTAAGGTTAAAAGTTGAATGTTTATAATCTGAGGTCAGCAAAACCTAAGTTTGTGCATAACATCGTGGCATACTTAGTAGCACACTAATAATGTCGAATCGAAAGGGAAAATATTTCTTTAAATTTAATGCTTGTAGAATATTATATTTATAATCTCAACTAATTTTAACGTTTTTTACAGATGGCTACTATAAAACACTATGAACAGTAATAATGTGGAATCAAAAGGGAATATACTTTTATATATTAAATGCTTGTATAATACTATATTATAATCTCAACTAATTTCAACGTTTTTTTCAGATGGCTACGATGTGAATGAGATGTACGCAATGTCAGGAAAATCTCCAGGAGGGCAGTTCAACTATCCTGCCTTCACATTTCCTGGGCCACAGGTAACGACATTACATTTTTTGAAGAATTTTTTAAGATGTTGTCAATATTTGCAGTAGCAGAAGTCTTCGGGGTGATTTACAGCATTTAATTGAGATTTTTTGTTTAATAATTATTAGAATGTTTGAAGTTTAAATGGGATAAGGCACAGCCAAAGAAGAAGAAGAAGATGAAGGAGAAGAAGAAGAAGAAGAAGAAGAATGTTTCAAGTTGAAGACTCAACCAAATCAATAACCATTGAAGATATCAACTTGAAAGCGGTTGCATTGGACTCTAAATCTAATTTTAAATAAGATTTAAGAACTTTAGAACATTTTAGTGCAACCAAAAATATATTCAGTCAATGGTTATTGAGATTATACAATAATTTCTGGGACATTCCATGAAACGTATGCACATTCTCTGTAATATCTCAATAACCATTTAAGATATGAACTTGAAACCGGTTGTAATGAGCTCCAAATCAATTTTTACATGATATTTGACATTTTTAGAACATATTGGTGCTATCAAAAAATTCTTTTGGACTCCAAATCCAAGTTTTTATAAGGTTTAACAATTTTAGAACATTGGTCAACCTTTGACTATAGAAAGAATTCTTTCTATAGTCAAAGGTGCAACCAAAAAACTATTCAGTCAACGTTTATTGAGATTATAAAATTATTTCTGGGATATTTCATGAAACGTACTTGACTATGCACATTTTCTGCAATATCTCAATAACCTTTAAAGATATGAACTTGAAACCGGTTGTAAGGAAATCCAAATCAAATTTTACATAATATTTGACAGCATTAGAACATATTGGTGCAACCAAAACATTCTATTGGACTCCAAATCCAATTTTTTATAAGATTTAACAATTTTAGAACATTGGTGCCACCAAAAATTATTCAGCCTATGGCTATTGAGATAATACAATAATTTCTGGGATATTCCATGAAACGTACTCAACTATGCACATTTTCTGTAATATCTCAATAACCATTTAAGATATGAACTTGAAACCGGTTGTAATGAACTCCAAATCAATTTTTACATGATATTTGACAACTTTAGAACATATTGGTGCTATCAAAAAATTCTTTTGGACTCCAAATCCAAGTTTTTATAAGATTTAACAATTTTAGAACATTGGTCAACCTTTGACTATAGAAAGAATTCTTTCTATAGTCAAAGGTGCAACCAAAAAACTATTCAGTCAACGTTTATTGAGATTATAAAATTATTTCTGGGATATTTCATGAAACGTACTTGACTATGCACATTTTCTGCAATATCTCAATAACCTTTAAAGATATGAACTTGAAACCGGTTGTAAGGAAATCCAAATCAAATTTTACATAATATTTGACAGCATTAGATCATATTGGTGCAACCAAAAAATTCTTTTGGACTTCAAATCTAATTTTTAATAAGATTTAACAATTTTAGAACATTGGTGCCACCAAAAATTATTCAGCCTATGGCTATTGAGATATTACAATAATTTCTGGGATATTCCAGGAAACGTACTTCCATTGAAGATATGAACTTCAAACCGGTTGAAATAAACTCCAATTTTTACATAATATTTGACAACTTTAGAACATATTGGTGCAACCAAAAAATTATTCAGCTAATGCTCATTGAGATTAGGTCTATACACTAATTTATGGGATATTCCATGAAATGTACTGTTAGGAGCACATTATTATAACGTTATAAATTATACAATGGTTGTGTTTCTTAAGTGTAATTATAAAGTTGGACATGGTTTAGTACTTGTAAAATGTATGGAATAAAAGACAAAATTGATGAATTGAAAAGTTTGCCTGTTTTAAATGAACAGTTGCCTGTTTCTTCTATCTTAAATAATATTCAAAATGTAACTATTATAACCTATCGTGTACTCTGTTTTATAAATTGGAATAGTTGATCCTGTTGTTCCCTTACACAAGTGATTCTACTTATTGTAATAAGTGGATAAATATTGTGTATCTTCACCTTATCCAACAGATGAATAAATTGAAATTATACAGTAATGAAAATACAAAGTTTTCATCTAATTTCAAAAATCTCAATGAATTTGTTTCCCAGTGATTGCATTGCTGTTTACAGTGTTCTCCAAGATTATTTCCATTCAAATGATACGTTTTCTGTCATTTTACAGTATACACAAGTCGTCCATGGAAACACAAAGTCGGCAGTCTACTACCACCATCAACTGTCTCTGCAGGAGGATCAAGGCATTGATATGACTCAGGTAAAAATCGAGACTTTCAATATTATAAGTAAAAATTATGAAAAAAACAACTCATAACAGAAGGGCAAACAATAAAGAAAATTTAGACTTGCTCCTTGAAAAATTCAAAAATCATAACAGTAAATGTGTTATAGAATTAATTGGAGATCCCAAGTATTATGGAAAATTATACAGCTTTTGATCAGTATGATGAAAATTTTGAAATCTTATTAAACGGTTGTCTTGTTCGTTAGGACTACTCTTGAATAGAAATATAAAAATAAAAATCCAAGTAAGTAAACAATTTTAAAAAAGGGTACTTTTTACTTTCCTTGCCCTATTACCATAGGTAAGGAAAGTATTGCTCTCCGAAAAAAATTAAGGTACCCCAATTTCTGAATTTCTATACGTTTCAAGGTCCCCTGAGTCCAAAAAACTGGTTTTTTGGTATTGGTCTGTATGTGTGTGTGTGTGTGTGTGTGTGTGTGTGTGTGTGTGTGTGTGTGTGTGTGTGTGTGTGTGTGTGTGTGTGTATGAGTGTATGTGCGTCTGTGTACACGATATCTCATCTCCAAATTAACGGAATGACTTGAAATTTGGAACTTAAGGTCCTTTCACTATAAGGATCCGACAGGAACAATTTCGATCAAATGCAATTCAAGATGGCGGCTAAAATAGCGAAAATGTTTTCAAAAACAGGGTTTTTCGTGATTTTCTCGGAAACGGCTCCAACGATTTTGATCAAATTCATACCTAAAATAGTCATCGATAAGCTCTATCAATTGCCACAAGTCCCATATCTGTAAAAATTTCAGGAGCTCCGCCACATCAATGCAGATAGATTCCCAATTATCAGGCTTCAGATACAATTGAAACAAAAAAAATCTCTAGAGCAGATTGAGCATGAAAATCTCTACCATTAATGTTTAGTAACATTTTCACCTAAAATTTACAGTAGCAGAAGTCTTCGGGGTGATTTACAGCATTTAATTTGGATTTTCGTTTAATAATAATTATTAGAGATCGAATTTTCATCTAGCTGTTTACCCTGTTGTCAATATTTGCAATAGCAGAAGTCTTCGGGGTGATTTATAGCATTTAATTTGGATTTTCATACTAGATCGAATTTCTATCTAGCTGTTTACCCTGTTGTCAATATTTGCTGTAGCAGAAGTCTTCGGGGTGATTTACAGCATTTAATTTGGATTTTTACACTAGATCGAATTTCCATCTAGCTGTTCACCCTGTTGTCAATATTTGCAGTAGCAGAAGTCTTCGGGGTGGTTTACAGCTTTTAATTTGAATTTTCATACAAGATCGAATTTCTATCTAGCTGTTTACCCTGTTGTCAATATTTGCAGTAGCAGAAGTCTTCGGGGTGATTTACAGCATTTAATTTGGATTTTCGTTTAATAATAATTATTAGGTTATGATTGTTCAATTATTAATTTGATAGATTAATATTGAATTTATTGATTGATTCTTGATTGATTGATTGACAGAGTCCCGGTCGAGACAGTCCGGGATCTTCTGGGTCCGGATCACGTCACTCGACGGCCAGCCTGGACAGTGGCCGTGCGTCCGGCTGCCATCTTGGGCCTCCTCACCCGCACACCTCCACGCACCCTCCTCGCTGCTCCCTCTCCTCCTCCTCAGTCGGCTCCTCCGAGCACGGAGCTCCCTCCCGGGTCGAGCGACTTCTCATGCAGGGCGTGCCCGTAAGTGTGAAGTGTTTCATCTGTTTGCATTTGTAACAAATAATAATATATTCGTTTAGTTTTAAAATGTCTTAGGCCCGGTCGCACAAAAGCCGGTTGAATCTTAACCGTGATTAACTTTACAAGAACCAATCAGAGAAGGCGTTTTTGAAAAGACGGTTCCTCTGGTTGGTTCTCGTGGAATTAATCACGATTTCATTTTAACCGGATTTTGTGCAACCGGCAGTTACATTTTTATTTGTACGTTCTATAGATTTATATTTTGTTTCAAGACGTGCCGGTCAGTGTGATGTGTCTCGTCTGGTTTCATTTGCACAAAAATATAGTTTCAAAATCTGTTGAAATGTTCAAATTTGAATTTGTTTCAAATTTAGCCTCCCTCCACCTACTATTTAAAGTAGTATTCTACTCCCTGGAACCGAATAGTTTGAGGCTGTGCAAAGGCTAAAAATAAACTTTCTACTCGTGATATTTTTCAAAGTTTTTCGATTTGTTTAACATCAAGCTTTCAAAATGAAAGAGTTTTTTCAGGAAAACATTTTCTTCTGATCATTACTTTTTGAGATATGAGCGCCTAAAGTTTTAATTTTTGAGACGAAATTTTCAAATTCGGTAAGAGATAAATCCATGAGATTTATAGGATGGGTTCTTCATGGTATTGCTGATCTATTAAAACAAAAATTTTCTGAAAATATCAATTTTTAAGATATTTATCCAATTTACTAAAAATAACCAAGAATAAATTTCAGTTGAGTTATTTTTGGTAAATTGAATAACTTTTTCAAAAATTGATATTTTCAGAAAATTTTTGTTTTACCAGATCAACAATACCATGAAGAATCATCTAGATCTCATGGATTTATATCCTACCAAATTTGAAATGTTTTGTCCCAAGAATTCAAACTTCAGGCGCTCATATCTCAAAAAGTAATGATCGGAAAAAAGTTTTCCTGAGAAAACTTTTTCATTTTGATAGCTAGATGATATACAAATCGAAAAACTTAGAAAAATATCACGAGTAGAAAGTTTATGTTTAGCCTTTGCACAGCCTTAAAGAAATAGTAATATTGATTTTTAAGAAGAATCTGAAAGCTTTACTTGTTGACATACTCCCATACAATGAAAACTATTCGTACTTATCAAACGAATAAACATGACCTATTTTTGGACAATTTCTATCCAAATTTGGGAAAAAAACAGTTTTGGGCTTGTTGTTCCCTTCCCAATCATTCATAGTTGAGAATTATATAGTATCTATAAATATGTAATAAATTAATGAATAAATAATTCTTATTGTATGGTATGTTATAGTAGGTAGTATTCCATTCCCTGGAACAGAAGAGTTTCAAGTAATAATTATATTGTTTGTTTTAAAAAAATCTGAAAGCTTTACTTGTTGACACATCTCCATACAATAAGAATTAATTCTTGATGAATTTATTATATTATTTGTTAGGCAAAGATGTTATTCACTTTGCTTGTTTTGTATTTGGATTTGTTTTGCATTAATTTTTTGAAATATTACAACTGTAAATTAATTTGAGTAAAAATGAACGTTTGGCATGCTTCTAAGCATCCAACTAGGTTATGTTGAAGTACCTTCCTCAGGCTCGGTTGCACAAAAGCCTGTTAAATTTTAACCGTGGTTTAATTACAAGAGAACCAATCAGAGAAGACTTCTCTCCAAAAAAGCCTCTCCTGATTAGTTCTCGTGACATTTAATCATGATCAAAACTCGACAGTCTTTTGTGCAACCGGCACTTGGAACAAAAGATTTCATATTTATATGAATTATGTTTTAATTTTTTAGGACCAAGACGTTTTGCACAGTTGGCTGATGGACTTGCACTTTGAGGAGTACTTTCCGCTGTTTATGGCCGCTGGCTACGATATGCACACCATTTCCAGGATGACACCAGAGGTGATTATACAAATTAATTATTTTATTTTATTCCTTGAAGTTTTTCATCTTGTGCTTGTGAATTTACGATTAGTTTACTTACTGGCTACGAAACAGTCATCGTTTCTAGTATGACACTAGAGGTGATTATAGAAATGAATTGTTTCATTTAATTCATAGAAGTTTTCCATCTTGTGCAGGAGATTTTATAAACTAACGATTAAGTTTGTAGAGTGAATATTGATGTTTGGAACCTTTCCATGATTGAAGAGACTTGAGATGTTATCAAAAATGTACCTTACAGCTGATGATGTGTGAGCACACACGAAAGCATGTTCCTGTAAAATAATAATTTTTATTAATTAAAATAAAGTGGATTTTTTGACATTTCAATTCTCTTCAACTAACGATAAGTTACTGGTTGAAATATGTAAACCACTTCTAGGATGACATCACGGGTGATAAAAGCTTGATTCGAACAATGAAATAGTTATTTGTGCAACTAGTGCGCAAAGTGACAGTTTTCTGCACCGAAAGAAACGTTTACGCACGAGCAGTAGGCGAGTGCGGAATAATGGTTTCTTGAGTGCAGCAAACGAACTTTGCGCACTTATTTCACATTAAATTTTTCCTACAGTTACCATTGAATATGAAAAGTGGGTAATTATGGGTAAAATTCCCTTAAATCCATCAAATGTTTTTCTGTGTAATTTTATTATAAATAAAAACCTTAATTTATTTAAAATTGAATAATAATAATAATAATAATAATAATAATAATAATGAATTAATCAAGGCACATAATGGTAAGGCAACGCCGTTCTCCACTGCCATATTATAACGTGGACCACAGTCAGTGTTACCAACTTAATTTTGATTTTCCTGCACTGGTGCTCCATATAACCTACTAACTATTTTGCGTTGTCATGCTGCAAATCTGGAGTACGCAAAGCAATAGTTTGCGCACTAAAGCGGAAAAGTGATTCTTTGCGTTCTGTAATCAGTGCAGTAATGGTCACTTTTCAAGGTAATTGTAGGAAAATATAATTCCCATAACTTTCAATGGTACTATTCATACTCACTCGGTCGAGCTGACGAGTGGGAATGCTCTAATTAAAACTCATGGAACTAATAAGAAGTTGTATTATAATAGTATACAGTGATGTAGATTGTAGATCTATCCCATACTATGTATCAAAAAAGCTAGTTATTTAAATAATTATTATTAAAAGAAATTCCAATTAAATGCTACCGGGAATGTGTTCCCGGGCTGACAAATAATTTTTGTATAGTAGCGCCATAGCCTCCTCTAATACATGCAATGTATTATCTAAATACATCTAATGTATTAGAGGAAGCTATGGTAGCGCTCATCGAATTTCCATCTAGCTGTTTACCCTGTTGTCAATATTTGCAGTAGCAGAAGTTTTCTGGGTGAATTACAGCATTTAATTTGGATTTTCGTTTAATAATAATTATTCATTAACTGGCATTTGAACAAATGCTACTTCCAATTCATTTCGATCTGTAGTTATTTAAATGTTTATTTTCAATCTGATTGTTAATCTTGAATTTGTGATTTTCCAGGACTTGACTGCCATTGGTATAAAAAAGCCAAACCACCGAAAAAAGCTGAAAGCTGAAATCGGACAACTTAATATTTCTGATGGATTACCAGATTATATACCGGTAACTACATTTTCCGTTTCAATACATTCTTAGAATATCTTTCAAATGGGCGTCTCTTAACAGTTAATTACCGGGTTATTCAAAAAGTACTTTACAACTTTGAAAATTCATATAAATCTTATTAAATAAGGTACAAAGCTGGTTTTCGAGTTTTTTTAACACAAACACTTCAAGTTTTGACTCGCTTAGTCCAATACAGCCTGGTCGCGCCGCACAAGCGCTAGCGGCAGTTACGTCAAAGATGGCTGCCTTCACTGGACCCGAGTGTGGTAGCTGTGTGTTTTGGTTTAAAAAACGGCATAGTGTACCTTGATATGTTGCAAAAATGTTTGATACCACAGATCGATGAGGATGACCGAGAACGAAATGTTTTCTTTATGCAAGATGGCGCACCACCACACTATCTGACTGAAGTCCAGGATTTTCTTAATGACCGCTTTCCAAACCAGTGGAATGCGCCAATTGCATGGCCCCCTCGTTCCCCAGACTAACACCGCTGGAGTTTTTCTTGTGGGGTTTCATATAGATATGGTGTATGTACCTCCTTTGCCAGCCACTCTACCTGAACTTAGAGCAAGGATTTGCGCTGCTGTTGAGAAAGTTACACTAGTGCGAGTCTGGGAAGAAATCATCTATCGATGGGATGTCTACAGGATAACTAACGGAAGTCACATAGAACATCTTCAGTTTAAGGTAACAAAACTCGAAGTGTTTTCCTTTAAAACAACACCAAAACCAGCTCTGTACCTTATTTAATAAGATTTAAATGAATTTTCAAAGTTGTAAAGTCATTTTTGAATCACCCGGTATTTGTAAGTAAAGATGTTACAAAATGTAATAGACTTGCATTTTCTAATCGAGTAAGTCTAGGGCCAACCCCTAATGCAATATTGTTTTCTTTATCCAACAAATGGATAAACCAGTAGATCAACCTACATTGTGTTACTAAGAACATATAAACAAAGTGGAGCGGCGAAGGTAGAGAGTAGCAGAGAAGGTAGATGAGTGTGTTGAAATATAATGACTCCATTTCCTTCTACCTTTTCTACTCTACCTTCACCGCTCCAATATGTTCTCACACCTTTGAATACATGCATAATACTTTTTGTGTAGTTGAGAAGTTGATATTGTGGTAATTATTATTACATGCATAATAATTATTCTCAACACTCTTAGCTTAGCTACCTTCTGTGAGATCAGTACACTCTACTCTCGCATGTTTTGTCAATAAGCCTGGTTTTCACTAGTAGAGTTAGTGGTCGATTAACTGGCATACTAACTCTACTCTACTTACTTGGTCGAGTAACTGTTTTCACTGCAACCACAGATAAACTAAGTCCTGCTGCAACTGAGAATAGTAGGTAAAGTGTGTTGTCTAGTGAACAGAACTAACCTTAACCTTCCGGTAGTCGCGCCCTATTCAATCACACGAGCAGTCGCGTGTTGTACTTTTTACAACATCCAATTTTCCAAGTGTTATTTACTCTGTTTACTGTCAAAACATATTAATTAATTGTATAATTACTTTTTCCATCTTCTTGGATTATTTTATGCCTATGAACACTTGGATGATTACTATTTCATAGCCCAATAAGGTACACCAAGCAAAGCCATCAATTCTGTGTTATTGGTTCGTTTACAGTCCCCGTATACAGTCTTTCCCTATCTTATGCACAGTGCGACTTATGCACTGTCGCGACTAAATGGCACCTAAAGACTGAACCATTGCTCGGTTGATAGTGCAACTCAGTGGAGTGATGGGGAGAAAGTTTTGGAATGCATAGGTGACTCATTCACTGACACCACCCTATCCAATAGTTCTTTGCAGCAAAATAACTGACACTGATGTACTTTTTACAAGAGCGCGACTGCCGGAAGGTTAAAATGTCAATACTTTTTAATAAATTAACACATGAACACTCATTAACACTTTAATAGATTAACCGGTTTTAATAAATAACAATACTTCTTAAACTTGACAGCTTACGGCAAGACTCTTCTAGCTCGAGACTGTTTTCATTAGCATAGTAGTGGTAGAGTGAGAAGCGGTGGTGGGGGAAGGCAAGTGGTAGAGTACTATCCCACTCTACTCTACTAAAAACTAGTACTCCACCAGTAATGTTTTCATTGGTAGAGTTCACAAGATAATTAGTACTTGCCCAGGGAACTCTACATCTAACTCTACTAGTAAAAACCAGGCTTAAGGCTTTATTAAGATACTCAAGAACTGAGACTTCCACAAGCTTGCTCTGTACACTATGTTTTGACCTCATTTTGCTCTTTATTGAGTTTGAAAAATCATCAATACAAACCGTTTCTGAAGACAATTAATTATAAACGGTTAGTTTGTAATAGTACTTTACGTAACAAGTCCGGTAACAATAATTTACCGCAAAAGTATGATTGTTTCTGCTCGAAACGTAGTTGAGGGCAGAATTATCATACGAATGCGGTAAATACGTTACCGTACAATATTTTTTGTCATACTTATCTGAGAAAGAATAATATTGCTGAGAAACAGAAACCATTACCTGCTGCTGTTAGAGCTACTGTATTCTATAAACATGACCTAGCCTGTAGCGCCTAGTTCATAACAGAGCTCAAATAAAATAATAAAGGCCTAAATTATAAGATTTCAGATGAGTTCTTATAACTTGAAACTCCTTAAATGAGTTCTTTAGTTATTATTTGAGTTACTAATTACTCAGATGTTGTTAGGACTCTACTGAGTAAAGAGAACATATGATCTCTTTACAGTATAGTATGCTGTAATAAAAATCACATGTTCTCTTGTTCTGCAAACAGATGTTTACCGGCTTGATTTGATGCATGGAAAACAGCTGCAATTGAGTAAGTATAACAAAAATTATGTTATGTAATGCTATGTTATTCAATCAACAATTTCTGCTCAATTTTCAGGGATCAATGACCGAATGGCTACGCTTATTAAGACTTGAAGAATACGGAACAGCTCTGGAATGCCAGGGCTACAACACAATAGAGGATGTGACCCAACTCACCTGGGAGGACTTGGAAGATATTGGCATCGTCAAGCTGGGGCATCAGAAGAGAATCATCCTGGCAATCAAACGAGTTAAAGATCTGCGCGCAGGGAAATTCCCTCCTCAACATATCCCCACATTCATTCCACATCAGGTGTGTATATTCGAGGGAATTTTATTCTCCCCAATTTGATGAAATCTCAAATCGAACACAAAATGCTCAGAATGAAAGCATGGAATTCTAATAGGAAATGGAATAGCATGTACAAATAATTTCTTCAGAAAGACTTTCTTCTTTGGAGAAGCTTATTGGGAGGGCACTGATTTTCAATTGTCTTTGAGACACGATTTAAAATGTCATTCAAACGATTTACATGAGATGAGGATGTACACGATGGGCCTAGATAAATCTCAATACTTAGCAAATTAGGTGAAAGATAGTAAGAAAGTAAGATGCTATCTATCAGTATCTATTTAATAAATTAAAGGTACCAAAGTAAAATTCTTTGTATGATCTAGAAAAGATTCAAAAGGTACAAAAGATCTGGAAATTTGGTGCTTTCTTTGTGATATACTATATGAATAGAACATTGTTCAATAGTAATATTGATGACTTATTAAAGAATAATTGTCTAGATTGTCCTAATAATTGTCCTAGAAACAGGTCATATTCAATTATAGTGGAATTGAAAACATCTTCATCTCATCTCAAGCAATCGATAAGAAGTATAACACGGTACTAAGATAGCAAATTCTGTTTTACTACTTCTTTAAGTGCCGGTTTCGGAGCTTGGGATTTAGCTAAGTTCTAGACTTTAAACAGCTGGAGTCAGAAAATTGGCTTCTCAAAACGGGGCGTAGTCACAGTAAATAGTTGCAGCAAAATAAATATTTATTTTCTCATTTCTATAATTGGAAACGTTTTTCCTTGACGAAATGAAACATTCCTAAATAATTCAAAATAGCTGAAACTTTACACTATTTTCTCTTTATTTTATTTTCTGTTCAATTTTCTAGTTTTTCGAAATTTAATTTAAACCTGACTGTGACTATGACTACGACACGCCCCGTTTCGGAAAGTCAATTTTCCGGCTGTTCAAAGTCTGTTAGATATTGAATAAATAATACTCTTCATATCAACCAACCATCTTTATTTTAATACATTCAAGACTAAACTGTTATTAACGTTCTGGTAACTAGTGTATTGAAATCATATGATAATAATAAATATCATCTGTAACAAAGTCTAGAACTTAGCTAAATCCCGAGCTCGGAAACCGGCCCTTAGAGAAGTAATAAAACAGAATTTGCTTTCTTAGTACCGTTTACGGAGGTAGTGGTTATACTTCTTATCGATTGCTTGAGATGAGATGAAGATGTTTTCAATTCCACTATAATTGAATATGACCTGTTTCTAGGACAATTATTAAACATTATATGGACCTTCAAATCTACAGGTTTAATGGTCCATTAGATTCAATAAGTATACAAGAAACCGGGCCAATGACTAACTGAATTTATAGTGAAAATGACAACATCTACAATCTGATTCATAACTCTACGTTCATTGTATTATCATTCATCCCATCATCATCACCTAGGCTTAAAATACTTCTAGAAAGTCGCCTTTGTAAAATAATAAATAAAATAAATTCAATAATCTTATATGGACCTTCAAATCTATAGGTTTAATGGTCCATTAGATTCAATAAGTATACAAGAAACCGGGCCTATGACTAATTGAATTTATAGTGAAAATGACAACATCTACAATCTGATTTATAACTCTACCTTCATTGTATTATCATTCATCCCATCATCATCACCTAGGCTTAAAATACTTCTAGAAAGTCGCCTTTGTAAAATAATAAATAAAATAAATTCAATAATAGATTCATTAATCATTAAAATGATCCATTATCAATTACTTCACTGCAATGAAACTTCCAATTTGATAATAAATTGGTATTATGAGAAAGCACCAATATTACTTGATTTCTAGTCCTTTGGTCTATAATTATTAAATCGAAAACTTGAGAGAATATTGTGAATTGGTTGTAATAATAAAATAAAAAGGTTTCAAGAAGAGCAATATTGTACTTGAAAGGAAATCAATTTTTGAAATGTGTTATAATTATCACAAGATGTAGATTAAAATTTTAAATTATTAGTTTTATTGTTTTTGAGTGAAAATGGACCAAATTTTTGAAAAGTGAAATCATAACCTCATTTTGGACTTTTGTTATCTTAATGTTATCCAAATTTGGGAGAGAAATAGTACAAGGAGTATCCTTAGTTTTTCTCTCCCGATCAGTGCTTCCTTGTGAAAATTATGAATAAATAAATAGATAGGTTTTTCTATTAGCTAACATTAATTTTGAAACAAAATTAATATTTTCTGCTTTTCTTCTATGCTATCAGCTTGTCCAGGTAAGACCTGTTGTTCAAACGATTTGCTCCTAGCCAAACTCTTAACTTGTGCCGTTAGATGAACCCCTATGAAGCTTTGCTGGAATTTCCTAATCACGTTTCCCTAATCACGTGCACTGTATTTGAAAACTGCAATATGTCATTCATTCATCAAAATTCACGGCCATCCATTCATTCATCAAAATATCTGTGTAGTAGTAAATGAATCTCATACCACTTCACTGCTTACAGTCACTGCTCCATTTAGTGATTGAGTCTCATTCATGTAAAGATCACTGTGCTTAATGGAATTACATCACATTGGTGTTAAGTGTTAGATTCTGTGTTAGGCTATATGCTTAGACGTCACCTCTTATGGCTTGAAGTTGGTAATGGTTGTTAGCAATTCACAGTAATAATTTATCATCTAGGTTGATATTATTAAATTGTACTCTTCAATGTTTGATTCCATTACGAACTGCTTGCTAAATAATCACTTTGAACAATTAATTACGACATAGCAGTCAGGTATTTATATAAATAAAAGAGTGTTGATGAAGGGCCTAGTGTCCGAAAGCGCTACACTAATGTAAGTAGAAGCTAATAGCTTTTATTTATATAAATACCTGACTGCTATGTCGTAATTAATTGTTCAAAGTGATTATTAAATTGTATCGTTCAAAGCTAATCATTTTCCCGTTGTGTTATAATAATCTATATAAATAATCAACAAGACACTTTAAAAACTTCAGATAGGTTTCAACAATCCATGAGACATGAGAGAATTAAGTTTTTTTTGTGGTCCTTCAAAATTATTTCCTTAACATGTGAATATTTCCTATTTTATTGATAATAATGTGAAATTTTTCTTCTATGTTTGTCTTTGAAGCATCTAAATTTGAAATCTACTTTGAGAAAATAATTAAGAACTTTAAAAACTTCAGATAGGTTTCAACAATCCATGAGACATGAGATAATTAAGTTTTTTTTGTGGTCCTTCAAAATTTTTTCTTTAACATAAGAATATTTCCTATTTTAGTGATAATAATAGTGCGTAGTTTCTCTTCTATTTTTGCTTTTGAAGCATCTAAATTTTAAATCTACTTTGTGAAAATAACTAAGAACTGAAAATTTTGTGAAGTGAACAACTACAAGACTTAACCTATTTCGGACTATTCAATTCAATTTATTTTTTCCTTCTGAATACAATTCAAAGCACTTACATAGAATATTAAGCAATAAAGTTTATACAATTCAAGAAATGATATAATATACTCACTAAAATCAAACAAAAAAATATAGAACTATACTAAACAATAAAACTCTTGAGCTATCACAATTTTATTCAAGTATAAAATTCTTATATATCAGATAGGAAAGAGCTTACATAGGCAACAAAGGCCTGTGCTTAAGCTCGAGTTATAATAACAATATGCGTTATATCTATAATTATAAACAGAGATCTCAATTTTTATTAGAGATCTAAACTACATTGAAATAATTTTCAATGATGAATCTATAATTCCCATGCATTAAGAAGGGATAAAAAAAGTGGAAAACTAAATTATAAATAACTTTAAATTTATAAATAAAAGATAATGAAAACCAAGGAATAGCGAGGAAGGCTACAATTTAAATAACAAATACAAATCAGGAAAAGCAGAACAGACAGAGACTATGTGTAACCGTATCTAAATTTGGGAGAGGAATAGCACAAGGTTGCCTTATTTTTTCTCTCCCTATCATTTCTGATGATAGTAACATCATAGTATACCGGATACATCGTAGTATTATATTTAATAATAGTAAGATGATCATACTTATTGTATGAATCAGAAAAGAATAAATTAATTAATAAAATAAAACTTTAGAGAAAGCATCCTTCATGCTTATTCTATGGTAATACAAAAAAATATTTTTATTGATTCATATATTATGGTAAAATCTCATATTTATTATCATTATGTTTTATGAACAGTTAGTATATTAATTTGTATGTCGTGAACTAAGCTATTAATCACTCTCACCATATCCATAATCATCAGGGTTGTGTGGTAGAGAGGACCTGGAGTCCTAACTCCGCCCTTAATAAAGACAATCAATCAATCAATCATATTCCTCCTGAAATTTGTATTTTCTTCTTCAAATTATCCTTGATATAACATTTAAACTTCCAACTATATCATGGACCCAATCAGTGCCCTACTTTATGCTTATTTTACAAATTTATATGGATAATTCTGTAAATATTACTACATCAGTACTTATTTTAGTGAAATAATTAACATTCTGATCTAGATGTGAATGAATTACTACTATATTTTTGTTTAATAATTTACAAATATTAATCAGAATTTGAAAAACTTCTACTTTATCATGGACCCAATCAGTGTTCTATAATATGCTTATTCATTACAAATTTATATGAATAATTCTGAAAATATTACATCCTTACTTATTCCAGTGAAATCATTAACATTCTGATCTGGATTCGAATGAATTACTACTATATTTTTGTTTAATAATTTACAAATATTAATCAGAATTTGAAAAACTTCTACTTTATCATGGACCCAATCAGTGTTCTATAATATGCTTATTCATTACAAATTTATATGAATAATTCTGAAAATATTAAATCCTTACTTATTCCAGTGAAATCATTAACATTCTGATCTGGATGTGAATGAATTACTACTATATTTTTGTTCAATCTATACTTTTGTTCAAAACAAATATTAATCAGAATTTGAAATTGAAAAATTTCCTCTACTAATATTGAGTTAGGTTGCATACCAACTTTTCATAAGTGAATTTGTCATTTTCATCAGCATTACACCATCATCATGTTAATTATCAAATTATTTAATCAATGTTCATGCATTTTATTCTATTCATACAACAATCATCATTGCAATTAATCATTAAATCAATCAATCATTGCTTCATCTCATATTAACTTGATATCCTGCTTTTGATGCTCTTGTAATATGCTTTCCCCTTGTTGTATGAATTCCTTGTCGAATTTTCCAGTCAACTTTAATTATTTATCGATTCACAGTTAACTTCTTGTAGAACTTATATTAATTTTAAAGAACTGATTGAATTAGTTTCAGTTTCTTGTATATGCTAGACAATTTTCCCTTTTGCAATTGAATTTAAAATGGAAGCTTCCCCAACCTAGACACCCCGAGCACAGCACTGCATTGCTATATATACCTACCCTTCGATTTCAGTTCAGATTTGGATTGTTTGCACAATAATTTCTGTCAATAGCTCTGTTGATGTGAATTCTATTTCTTCAACGAATAAAAGGCGCAGTGTATAATATTGGTTGATAAGGTATGGAGCTAAAAATTGGATTTAAATCTCAATTTCATGTCTGCAGGTCAGAGGAAGGAATTATCATTAGTTTAAATTCAAATTCTGTATTTTGCCTGACATTTTGCAATGTATGAGCTCGACATAAATACATTGTAGGCCTACTTATGGAAGTGTCCAAACATTTTCATTCTGTCTCTGTGTGAACCCTTCCTCGTGAAACAATCAATTCATTATTTAACTGCTCAATAGAACAAAAATAATTCATTAAACTTAAACAGAGATGTTGTAGAATGTATCTTGGTGATGCAATAAAAACAGTCTACAGATGAAAATCACTGAGAAATTGCACTTTATTCAGATGTCAATGAATTAATAATTATTATTGAACGAAAATCTAAATTAAATGCTGTAAATCACCCCGAAGACTTCTGCTACTGATTGTCTTTATCCAGAGATTGTCAGTTTGTTGTAAGGGTAAGCATTCCTGACCGGCAATTAGGAGGTATTGGGTTCGATTCCCGGGCTGACAAATAATTTTTGTATAGTAGCGCTCAGCGATTTTCCATCTAGCTGTTTACCCTGTTGTCAATATTTGCAGTAGCAGAGATCTTCGGGGTGAATTACAACATTTAATTTGGATTTTCGTTTAACAATAATTAGGAATAAAACACTTTAAAATTCACACTAATAGACACATATATGTTAGAAAGTATGGAATTTTCCATATTAGATTTAAATTTCAAACCCTTATTTCAATTACATGTGGAACTTGTACAAAATCTTATTCATTTTGCCTTAAAATACAATATACCTATGTTGTTTTCAAGCTCAACCTTCCACTAAAGATGATGCTTTACACATTGAGACTCTAAGGCCTGGTTGCACAACAGCCGGTTAAATTTTAACCGTGATTAATATCACGAGAACCAATCAGAGAAGGCGTTTTTGAAAAGACGGCTTCTCTGATTGGTTCTCGTGGAATTAATCACGGTTAAAATTTAACCGACTGTTGTGCAACTGGCACTAGGTTTTGTAGAAATAAAACATTACCAGTAGAAGACACAACATTTTGGCCCGGTTGCACTGAAGCTTCTTGAATTTTAACAGTGATTAAATGCCACGAGAACCAATCAGAGAAGACTTCTGTTCAATAAAGCTTTCTCTGATTAGTTCTCGTTTGCATTTAATCATGATTATTAAAATTCAAAGCGCTTTTGGGCAACCAGATAATTGTATTTTTAGTTCAAAGTAGAAATTCACTGAAAAGTAAGGTTTAAGCGGGTGAACTATTTCAACAGTTTTCATGTATTAAATTCATACAGTGCAACACATTTTCTTGTGTATAAATTTGATATGACAAATCCATATATATATATATATATATATATATATATATATATATTTATATATATCCCTTTTGTAGAAGGTCAGTGGATGAAATGAAATAAATAAATAAGTAAGTGCGTCAAATTTGTATCGTCTTTCCTCTGAATTTATCATTGATATCACCATCGATTTGAAGTAAATTTCTAACAGAGCTATTGACAGTAAATTGTTAATTAAATTTTGTTTAGTTTGTTGTCTGTGTGTGTTTAATTTGACCGATATCATCATCCTGAGTGTGCATGTTGCATGTGTGTGTGACGAGAAGGAGTTAGCCGCAGTCGAGCACCATCACGTGACTGCCGCACCCGCAGTCGCAACCGCAAACGCAGCCGCAAACGATTGCGAATGTCCGCGCGTTCATGCCGCGTTTCGCAGTTTCCACCAACCGTGGGAAATCGAGGCCACGCGAAATCTCTACTATACCACTGACATTGTTCCTATCAAGGTTAGTAGCCTACTTTTTAAAACGATACCGAAATACCTCCTCTGCTTCAGAGTTTTCTGTGATTCGGGTAAGTTTGTTGTTAGGTATGTTCACAAGTAGATTTTTACTTTCCTTGCCCTATTATCATAGGTTAGGAAAGTATTGCTTTACAAAAAATTGAGGTTTAAAGTTTAAAGTTTAAATTTCAAGTTTTCTATACGTTTCAAGGTCCCCTGAGTCCAAAAACATGATTTTTATTGATTTATTCACACATAAATTATTTTTTATAGGCATATACAAATTAGGTGGGATATTAGGCCTACAAATTAACATTGACAATCGTCATACAAAGTTCAATACAATTTACACTATGAACAGAGATGTTATGGAATTTCTCCATAATTTTGAGGTGAAATTATAACGATATTGCCAATTCCACATAATTTCAAAATATATTCTAATTATGTGGAACTGACAATATTTATGCTATTTTATCTTGAGTTCAATATACATAGAAACTCGTAGAACTCATATTCAAAACTTGAATCCACCATTGCAACAGTCTTAGCTACCTTCTCTTGATGATATATTTAAAAATATGTAACTAAATAATTGAAGCTATGCTGCTGTATGTAATGTGGATGATTGTTATGAAATACAATTACTTGTTGTGTAGTTGAGAAGTTGATATTGTGGTACCGGTAATTATTCATAAAGACTGAAAAAGACTAAGAAATTGTCAAAAAACACAGATTTATTGATACTTAGAAAGACCGGTTTCGGTTGTTAAACCATTGTCAATGTCTGATAAACCAAAACTGAACTAAAATTCTGCTGCTCTTGTATTCAGTTTTAGTTTATCAGAGATTGACAATCTCTGATAAACTGAAACTGAACTAAAATTCTGCAGCTCTTGTATTCAGTTTTAGTTTATCAGAGATTGAGAATGGTGTAACAACCGAAACCTGTCTTTCTAAGTATCAATAAATCTGTGTTTTTTGATAATTTCTTAGTCTTTTTCATTCAAATACAATTATGTAGGTATTTGATGAGATGAGATGATGAGATACAGTTATGAAAGGCTATAAATGAAATAATCTAAATTTCTTGGTATGTCTGCAGTGATAAATACACATACATGTATAAGATAGGCACAGCCTACTTCAAAACTATTATTAGTTTCGAATACAGTATCACAAAATATTCAAAACCAATTTGAATTTACAATCAATATTTTCAATTTTAATTTACAAATTCGAATAATTAATGTACCATTAATTTAACAACAATTAAAACTTGAAACATTACATGGTAGTCCATTCACTCAAACAATAATCTACAAATGGATTAATTACGTTGTGCTATGAATTCCTTAATAATATGGTACCTCAAAGTAATAGCTATTCTAAAAGCGTAAACCGTAAAAGCGTATGAATGATTCAAATTAATAACGGAATTGAAAGATGAAGGCAGATTCGCACATCTCAGTGTCATACTAGTAGCAATATGTTCAGTATGTATATTTTTAATATTTTATTTTGAGTTGAACCCTCATGTTTGTTATAATTAAGTTATAAAATGTACATTAGGAACAGAGATGTAGTGGAATTTCTCCATATTAAGGTGAAATAAAAGCGATATTGTCAGTTCCACATAATTTATTTTAGCCTAACTAAAGTTTCAATGCTCTTAAGGCATCATCATCAGTGGTATGTTTTTGGTTAGACTAATAATGCTACAAGGGTACTAGTTAACGAAAAAAGACAGTCTAACTACTGATGATTATAATAAAATGAGTAGAATTGATGGTGATATTGTGAAATCTCTCTATAATAAGAAAACAAAGATACGGTATTGTCAAAGTTCACTATAATATTTATTAAAAACTTTAAAACAGTAGCATGGTTCCACGTTTACCAACGCATCATCAGCTGTACCCAATGAGGATTGAGGATACAGAAACCTGTATCCTGAATCCTGGGTTTCTGTATCATCAGCTGTACCTACTGAGGATTGAGGATACAGAAACCTGTATCCTGTATCCTGGGTTTCTGTATCATCAGCTGTACCTACTGAGGATTGAGGATACAGAAACCTGTATCCTGAATCCTAGGTTTCTGTATCATCAGCTGTACCTACTGAGGAATGAGGATACAGAAACCCAGGATTCAGGATACAGGATAAAGGTTTCTGTATCCTCAATCCTCAGTAGGTTCAGCTGATGATACAGAAACCCAGGATTCAGGATACAGGTTACAGGTTTCTGTATCCTCAATCCTCAGTAGGTACAGCTGATGATATAGAAACCAAGGATTCAGGATACAGGATACAGGTTTCTGTATCCTCCTCTGTAACCTCCTAGTAGGTTCAGCTGATGATACAGAAACCCAGGATTCAGGATACAGGATACAGGTTTCTGTATCCTCAATCCTCAGTAGGTATAGCTGATGATACAGAAACCCAGTATTCAGGATACAGGTTTCTGTATCCTCAACCCTCAGTAGGTACAGCTGATGATACAGAAACCCAGGATTCAGGATACAGGATACAGGATACAGGTTTCTGTATCCTCAATCCTCAGTAGGTACAGCTGATGATGCGTTGGTAAACGTGAAACCATGGTACTGTTTTAAAGTTTTTAATAAATATTATAGTGAAATTTGACTGATGATTATGCCTTAAGTGCATTGAAACATTAGTTTGGCTCAAATGAATTATGTGAAACTGATAATATCGGTTTTATATCACCTTAATATTAAGTAATGCTTGAAAAAGTCTTGTATTATCATATTTATGTTCTTATTAGATGTTTGTAAACGTTTTAAAATTGCAGTGAAATGAATTTGATTGGATTTCTTTGTTTAGATAAGAGGCGGCAGAGGCAAATCGCTGGAATCGCTTGAGGAAGGCATGAACAACGGGGGCGGTTGTGGAGGCGGTAACACAGTGGCGGGCGGTACTAGTAGTTTTGTGCCGCCTCCGATGCCACCTCCAGCAGGCTGGCGCCCCAGGAGCTACGATGACGGCGACATCACGCCAACCAATGAGCAGCTGCCCCTGCATGAGGGAGGCGGTACTCTGCCCCGCCCCCGGGGGCTGGTTAGGCCCCGCCCCATCGCTAAGATACCGGCCACGTTCTGTCCCGCCTACAGACCTGAGTGAGTTTGAAAACTGTACATTTTCTGGTGAATAAGAATACTGATAGCCTGATAAATCTCTCTACGAGGTTATAGTGTAGGAAAAAGTTCTACCGTTCCAATTCATTAACAAAGAATAATCAAATCAAATCAAATAATCTATTTGCCATACAATAAATACATATTCAAAACATAATAAAAGAAAATACATAATCTTATAATCAAAAGTATAAAATAATAAACTACTGTAGTGTTAATAACAAACTTATCTTGAATAAAATTGCTATAAGAACTCTAGAGTTATTTTGCGAGGCAATTTTCGAGAAAATTCTAGAGGAGTTATTTTGCGTAGCTTCCTTGACAAGATTCTCAAAAATCCTATAGTGAAATTCAGGTTGTAAAGTCAGAACCTGATTAACATTGGTTTACTATCCTTGTCTGTCATTAGACAAAGCAGATAGCTCTATCCTTTTCTACCTCCGTACCGTTGCCAAAATCGTTTGTTCTATAAAGTAATGTTCTATAATCTATAAAGAAATATAATAAACTGCAATACCAGAATATTCAATTACTAAAATGTATTAATAAGTCATTGAATACATATTTTTTGGTGAACATATAATATAGGCCTATTGATGAGTATTAACAACAATAAACAATTGATATTATATTATATATACCGGGATGACTCAAGTCACACCTAGTAAATTCTATTTAATATTAGTTCCTGTCTACAATATATTCCAGTACTATGTTTATGTTTTTGAAGGGACGGATTCAAAGATCCAAAGGTTCAAAGAACCTCACATGTCAACCGAAGCTTATTGTGTCCCAAGTATGTTACTTGGGCAAACCAATTCCTGTGTCCTTTACAAGGTCCAGGAGTTTTTTCCCTATACTAACATCCCATTCCTCACCTGGTTGCTTGCAGCCAAACAGAGCCCTTTTTCTAGCCCCAAGTCTTTCGCAATTCAGTATGATATGCTTGGCAGTCTCTTCAGACTGATTACAAAGCCTACACATCTGACTTTCATTTCTGAGTCGAATTGTGTGGAGATGTTTCCTGAAGTGGCCATGTCCAGTTATCAGGGCAATCAACTGCTTGATCTGTCCTCTACCCAGACTCACGAGCCAGCTGGTGAAGCGAGGGCTTGCGTCTGCCAGCAGCCTTTTGCCCCAAGTGCTTGACCAGGGTGACCCTGCCATTGCTGGTGATGTAAGTCCCTCGACCATTTGTACAGCATTCTATTTGGACTTATTGTATGGGAGGCAGTTGTTTTGCTTATGCCACAGCTTGGCTCTGGACCAAAGAATGGCATACTGGAACCCCGCTTAGCAAGCTCATCTGCACGCTCATTACCTCCTATGCCTACATGGCCAGGTACCCAACCAAGATGCACAGAGTTGTGTGTTGCAAGCCTGCTGAGTGTTTTGTGGCACTAAATACCTGTAGTAGTACTAGAATTCCAGTACTAAATAGCCTATGTCTAATTTTTCTTTTGAAATTTTCCTCTTCTTTGATTTCTATTGGTATTTTATTGAATAATGTTGGCCCTAAATAATATCCTAGTGATCAGTGATCCTAGTGAAATTTATATTCAAATTCAAATTGTTTTATTCATAAAATATTACATATTCACAAAATCTAAAAGTGTTATAAATTACATGAATAAATTCTCCCTGCCTGGATGATTTGTCCGTGTGCAGGGAGGAGTCGCAAATTATCAGACAGAACGCAAAACACTAGACAAAATAAAATAAATTACAAACTATGAATAATAAATAAATTTGAGAGAATAATAAAAGAGTTTATTTTAATAATAAATTTTAAAACTAAAGATAGAAAAAAAACAATAAATAAATAAAATAAAAGTGTCAGCTCGACGGCGGTTAAAGGGCTGAGTTGGGAGTAATATAGCTTTATTAGCGTGGTACTGTGTGTAATATTTGAGTGTTATTCTGTGTTCAGAACTAGAAATATTCATCTATATGGAGAATGTAGAAGAGCCTCCGCAGCATCTGAACCGATGCAGAGCAGCCACCCGGTCACTCTTCGCTTGTAGGCGGCAAGCAGATTATAAGCTTCCTTATTTTTGCAGCTGTTTGTGTTTGTACCATTTGAATGAGCAACTCATTGTTCAGCTCATCGGAGTCATTATCAAAACTTAATTAATAAATTTACTTAATCAATTAATTTGTGATTACGTTTTCAGAGAGCTGATATGCGGAGGCGGCACTGGTACACTGAAACGCCTCCCGCCTTCGCCGCCAAAACGCAGCTTGAGCGAGAGCAGCGGAGGCGGCGGCTGTATGACAGTGGTGGCAGACCTGCACTGTATAGACCAACCGCCTCCACCCCCGGCCCCCACGGCACCCTGGGCCGCCACCGAGAGTCAGCTGATCGCGTCGCTCAAGGCACAGGGTTCGGACTCCAGTTTCAAGTCGAGTTCGAGCACCGAGTCAGATTCGCTGCCGTTCGCCAATGAGAACGCCGGAACGATTAAGCAGCGTGTTGCCAGGACTGGGGCCGGTCAGTTGATTTTAATTATACAATTTAGGCCTGGTTTTCATTAGTAGAGTTAGTGTTAGAATTCCCTGGGCAAGTACTAACTATCTTGTGAACTCTCCCACTGAAAACGTTCATGTGGTAGAGTACTAGTTTTTAGTAGAGTGGGATAGTACTCTACCATTTGCCTTCCCCCACCACCGCTTCTCACTCTACTCTTCCACTACTATGCTAATGAAAACAGTCTCAAGCTAGTAGAGTCGTGCCATAGGCTATCAAGTTTAAGAAGTATTGTTATTTATTGTAAAGTGTTAATAAGTGTTTAAGTGTTAATTTATTAAAAAGTATTGACATTTCAAGGTTAGTTCTGTTCACTAGACAACACACTTCACCTACTATTCTCAATTGTAGTGAAAACAGTTACTCGATCAAGTTAATAGAGTAGAGTTAGCTAGGTAGAGTTAGTATGCCAGTTACTCGACCACTAACTCTACTAGTGAAAACCAGGCTTTATGAATTAAATTGAATTAAAATTATTATAGAATAGAATAGACCCAAACAGAGATGGTGGCAACAAGTAAAGTCCAATAGATAGATAGTTAAATGTCTTTTATTTGCACTTTATAACATTACAAGTGATGTGAGCGAAGTTGAGGCATATATGGAGAGTATGGTATATGGAGAGGCTTGGAGCTACTGAAGGAATTGCCAGGATAGGTCCACCTGGAGACGTTTTGTAGGTGCGGCCAAATCTCGACTAGGACATAGAATGGCGCTGGAAGTAATTTAGAATAGAAACTGTATTACAACAATATCTGAGGTCATCAGATACAATACAAAAATTGTCGACTAGGACATAGAATGGCGCTGGAAGTAATTTAGAATAGAAACTGTATTGCAACAATATCTGAGGTCATCAGATACAATACAAAAATTAATAAAATCAACAATTTTTGTGATCTTTATAAAAGTGTTTTCATAACCTCATTCGGACTATTTTTATTAAAATTAGAGAGAGAGAGAGAAACGGTTTTTGGTTTACGCCGTTGATTCTCTCCCAATCATTAACAGAAGGTATCAAGCTTCTGATTAAAAGTGAATTGCTCATGTTCGCGGCGCGTAAATCTGTACGCACCTTTATACAAGTTTCATATCAAGAATGAAAATAAGGAGGAAATGAAATGAAAGATGATACTGAATGAAGATGATAGATCCAAACAAAAATATTTCTGAACTGAAACTGGTTTTTATCTGGAAGTCTGTTACAAAAATAATTATTTTAATACTGAAAGAGTTGTACAACTTGATTCTTTTTCTTATTTAGGGCTACCAACATGTACATAAATCACATTACTTTTTTAACATATATTTTTATTTCCACATAAAATAAAAATAGATATTAAAAGAGTACTGTGATTTTTAATTTTTATGATTTTGAGGAATATTCGTATGCTCTATATTTGATCAGGTTAAATAAGATTACGTTAGAAAAAAATAAAAATCGATGTACCTTTTTTAAATTGTTTACTTACGACCTGTTTCGGCATTTATGCCATTATCAAGTAAATTTATTACATTTATTATTATTATTACATTCCTTAATCACAACATCAAATAAATGATTGGGAGAGAATCAACAGGATAAACCCCAAAACTGTTCCTCTCCCTAATTTTGATAAAAATAGTCCAAATGAGGTTATGAAAACACTTTTATAAAGATCACAAAAATTTGCAGTCCAAATAAACATTATACTAAAAATTTTGTATCTCGGTTGATCAGAAAGTTGAAACAAATTATTATTACTCTTTTATAAATGGATAAAAACCAATAAACTAATAAATAAATCATCAATTATTTTTTCATGTATTTCTATTTAAGAGCAGCCCTAACGAAAAAAAGGTAAGATTACATTAATTTGGACTACACCAATTACTGCTCAGTTATTTGGCTAGAGTATTTGTTTGAAGTATCATGGATAGAACAAGACAATAATTTTAGATTATTTTGTACTTTATTTCAGATTACATTCCTCCAGCTACCAGAGTACAACAAACTAGTGATCAACCACTGGAACCCAGCAGTGCCAACACAAGGACTATTGTGAGGTAAGTATCACTAGAATTTTGTCAACTGTTAATCAACTAAGAAATTGGTTTGTTGCAATAATTGCTATCAATTTTATTGATTTTATATTTTTTTATAATATTTTTTTATTTAAATGTGATAATAAATAAAGATACTTTAAGATTGAGGTGGAATTATTGAAAAGATGGTATCAGTTTAGCATGTAATTTATTTAAAGTATTCATTTCACCTTAATATTGAGGAATTCCACAAGAATCCCTCTGTGTCTAGTCTAGATTTCATCAAATTCGAGTGTTAGACCACTCCCTCTTCCTCCATCTCTTTACAATGCGTTTACCCAAATCCGAAGCAGTACTGTGACTGTTGTTTACATTTGAATAGGGATTTCTATTTTTGATTTTCCACAAAATAATATCATTTTTAGACTGTTACATTAGGCCATCAATGGGTTGCCAAGTGTACGAGCGAGGCACGGGGCGACATACACTATAGTGAGGTCCACGTTATTGACCGAGCGAAGTGAGGTCTAAGATTCAAGTTGATGGTTTGGCATTTCTCGTAATGTTTAAATGCTTATATATTGCGCATTTACGGCGAAACGCGGTAATAGATTTTCATGAAATTTGACAGGTATGTTCCTTTTTTAATTGCGCGTCGACGTACATTCAAGGTTTTTGGAAATTTTGCATTTCAAGGATAATATAAAAGGAAAAAGCAGCCTCCTTCATACGCCAATATTAGAGTAAAAATCAGACTATAGAATTTCTCATCATAAATCAGCTGACAAGTGATTACACAGATGTGTGGAGAAGCCAGTCTATTGCTGTATTTCCATAAGGTCTATAGTTTCAATCCAACGTTAGTAGACAGAAGTTGTCTACTAACTTTGGTTTCAATCAGGTACTTGTGAATGAGAATACTGCGTGAGGTCTACTGTTCACAGAGCTACTAGTTTTTAATGATTTAATAATTAATACCCATAATGAGATTAAATATTTTGTTAATTAATTATATTCCTACATTGTTGAAAAACTATCTGGCAACCTTGCGGAGGTAGAAAAGAATAGTTCTATATGCTTTGTCAAATAATAGACAAGGGTAGCAACACCCTTTATCTATCTACCTTGAGCAACACTAATAAGTGTTAATAAAATATTGCCATTATAACGTGGCCATGATTTTATGCGTCTAAAAACTAGATTTACAACTATAAAGTAATGTTACACAAACTTCAATTTTTGGACGTATGGTTTTTTGCCGTCTTTATGAATTCTATCAAATTAAACGGAACTTGACAAACATCATCTGTTTAATCTAATAGAATTTATGAGTACGGTAAAAATTCGTACGTTTAAAAATCAATATGTGTGTATCTATCCTGGTTGTGATCACATATTGAATCATGCATGAGCCGAAAAACAAAATTTGAAAAGTGTCATTGTAACACGTTGTGACTTGCATGTAGCTGCTGACACTGAACGCACCAGCAAGTGCACACGTTCAGTGTGAATGTTCCTATTGCTCTTCACAGATTTTGTTTCTCACCTGCAAGCTTGGTCATGCATAACCAAGCGTGCACTTGCTCATATATACGCATTCAATTTGATCACACACCAAGTAGTGTTTAGGCTCAACTCACACTTACGCGACTCAGGTCGAGAAGAGACTCGACTCTAGTCGAGAGCATGTGTTTCCAAATGGTGACACTCAGACCAGTCGATTCTAGTCTCCGAGACGTCACCATTTGAAAACACATGCTCTCGACTAGAGTCTAGTCTCTTCTCGACCCGAGTCGCGTAAGTGTGAGTTGAGCCTTAGACAATCTCCAACTTGACATGTTAATTGAAAACGTTGAGCCTCACAGTCAAAGTTGTTTCAATTTTATATTTATCATCATTCATTAATCTATTAAATTATTTGTATTTATTGGATTGAGCAAAAAATAACAAATCAACATTTTTTGTTTAGAAAACCGGGACAAGAACCAGCCGACGTTCTGAACGATATTGGCAACATGCTTGCCAACCTAACCGACGAATTGGACGCCATGCTAGAAGAGGAGAAAAGACAGGGCCTCACTGACGACTAACAGACTCAAGACACAAAATGGCGGCGGAATCACCCAAGGCCGAGGCTCATGTACAAACGCAACTAGGAGAATGTGTAACTCTAACTGGTGGCCTTTAGAATATATTATTAAATAGCCTGTAAAAACAATTCGATTTCGTAAAAATTGATCGTGTAGAAAATGTGTGGAAATTTGTCAAAAACTGTCTTTCTGTTCATAATTAGATTCTTGTCATTGAATATATGTAGTTGGATGTACGAATGATGTAGTAGGATGATGGAACAAATTTTTTAGTTGTATTACATGATAACCTATGTCAAAAGCGTCCAATATTATGTTCGGTGTTTTATTTATCTTGGTGACAATATGGCTTTAGATACCGTAACCCTCATCCACTCTCTCACAATCGATTACATTTATTTCTATTCATGCATTATTTTTTTCCAATTTGACTCTCTAATTTTTAATGTTATTACAATACTATTCAACACTATTTTGTCACTACTAACAGGTCTGATAATGTTTTGACTTGAGTGAAACCTCATCTACAACTTTCATATAATGCAAGTCAGTTCTAGAAGAGTGAGTTTCAGTGCCAATAAGACCCAATCTTTTTGTAAAACTGACTTTCACATTTCTAAAGAGCTGATTTTGAAATAGGTACTAGAAAAAAACAAATCATTAATGTTGGTACAACAACAGTACAATTGAATGATCCTTTATTTGGATAATGTATTGTCAAATACTCAAAGATCCATTTATTTCATTCAAAACATAATGGAGCACATAAGAACCGTTCAAGATGTAATAAATCATGTCTCATTGATGTACAGTATAAACTGAAATTAGTATTTCTAATAATTTATCATAATAATTAGTTTCCATGTTATTAATCCCATCTTTATTTATATTATTGTTACTTGAACAGTTTGTACTTCTAATCAAGTCCCAATTTTTAGAAAAACATTCAAGGAATGTTACTGGATTTTATGATTATTCATATTTTTTATACCCAGTATAATTGAGTCTGCATTTTATAAAATGAATCATTGTATTGTAACTATTTCCTGTATCCTAAAAACCAGTAGTTAAATGTGTTTAATTTATGTGTTTGTGTTGAAATTTACAACGCTATCTAATGTTTTATTTTATGCTTTTAGCTACAAATGTTATCAAAGTATCATTGTCTTGAAAAGGGTGACAATACTATCAAAGTATCACGTTGTCAAATATTTTTATCCTAAAATGTATATTTATATGTTGGTATTTGAAAAGTATATGTTGAAGAGATAATAATTCTCTACATTCTCTATTTATGTTGTTTTAAACTACAAATCCTTATTTAAAGTGTACACTGTCTTAAAAATAGCCTATTATTACAGTATCAAATGATTTTTAGCATTATTTGTGTTAGAAACCATTCGCAGATTTCGAGATGATAATAATGGAATATTAATGTAGTAATCAAATTATGAACAACTCTGAAATGTACTCCATTTTGCGTTAGTCAAGTGATTGATCTCTCACTGTTTTAGGGTAATTGTTACTCTCAGACAACGGCCAAATTAACATGATTGTAATTAGTTGATGAATTGCGTGAATGCGAGTAGATGATACTGTCAAATAATGACATAGTTACGAATTTATGTCTATATTTTATGGAGATTTTATGTTTTAACTTATTCGATGTAAGATAAATGTATGTGTAGATTAACACAATTGAACGAAGAATTTGGATAATAGAGTATAGAAGAAGCAATGTATGTAATACCGTTGTTGTTATTATTATAGTATTTGTACCGAATTTGATGCAAATAATTTGACTGATGAAAATCTTGAAACCAGGTAAGTGTGTATGAGGTGGAGACTTTACTCTCTCCGATCGGTTAATTTTAATGTTAGTTGTATTGATGTCGAATCAAATCATTATGAAAATGATGATTGATTGTTGTAAATTATGTTGATATGATCTTATAATGTGATTATATATTTAATGTTTAGTGCCAATAACAACGTAAACACTCATAGATAAGTGCGATAAATATTCAGTTAATGTAAATCATTTATTACTTTTTCACCAAAACGTTTTTCAGACAATTTTATGTAGGTATTCTTACTGATCTAATTCCACCTATCAAATTGTTTTTAACCCTTCTTGAGTTGATAAGTACGGTAAATTAAAAGTTCAATAGCGATAATGCAGTGTAAGTATGTTTTCACATAATTTAGCGTTTATCCTCTATATTATTGATTTTTGGAAGACATTCAATCTGTTTTTTAAATTTTGATCAAACCGACTCAAGTTGAACTATGGTACTCAGTAAGTTCTAAAAGCTTGAAAAATAAGTTATTTTATGATTCGACTGTATCCAGTAAATAAAAAATCTGTTGGGGTGAAAAAATTCAGGAAAAATGTCTGAATGGAAGTTTTTTAAATCACTCTCAATTCCAAGTTCTCTGTACAAATTTTGTCTTTTTTTCGAGGAGTGCTAATATCGTAATTATTATTTGTTTACTGCATTGTTATGTAGAACATCTTATTAAATTAGTTCCTGTTATAAAAAATACATTATAGAAGAACAATATTTGTCGTATTGAACAAAAATGTTTTGTACAGATAGAAATACAGTTATCATGATTTGAAAGAATGTGTTTCTTCCTTTATTATCCATTTGTATTATATCTCTATTCTCCAAGATGGAATGTTCACATTGGAAGGAATGTTAACACAAGTATAGATGCATTTTTGCATTTTTAATGAAATCCATGAATAAAAAATCATGGATTTTTGCCAAAATGGTCAATAATTAAAATCGCACAAACTCTCAGAAATGGTAGTACTTGACGAGAGGAACCATAATATGTCATCACATTGGCGAAATTCATTCCTATTCTTGAGTTATAAGCATTTGAAGATGAGTGATTTCTCTGATCTGTGAGAGGAGGAAATATTTTATGTTTGAGTGAATATCTCACCCTGTATTGTAGCGAAACGTCTCATATTATAGCACAACACTTGTTAGGTCAGTCTCTCTATCCATAGCATGAATATCAACCAAATCTGGGAGATTTGAATTTTTATGAAATTCATGAATAAAACATCATGGTTAGGTTTGGTTTGCCACCTACAATAAGTTTACATATATGTGAAGTCAGTGCCTAGCAAAATTCCAGTTAAACCAAGGAAAATGCTCAGGAATTGCTCGCATGCTAGTTGCATTGAGAAGGTAAGTTGTAGAATAGAATAGAAAGCTATTCAATTAATAAATAGAGTACTCGAAATTTGGAGAAGCTCAATCAATGTCACCTCTATAGGTATTATAGAAATAGAAAAAATCTGGTGTGGTACACTCACACAACTTTCCTTGCTCATATTTGAAACTACGATCAGACTTCTGTATAATATATTTATATAATTATATTATAATTGTTTTCATATTATAATTGTTTTCAGAGTACTTTTTCCTTTGTGTAAACTGTGAAATTCGATGATTTTTTTAGTCATTTTTTAAAGTCGTCGAAACAGCTGCTGCTGTTCTACAGATGAAATAACTTGTTTTCTTTTTATGAACTGCGCTACCTACCTACCTCATGCAAGAGAAGGAGGTTACTAAGTTTATTTCTCAAGGATGGGGTGGACCCCCATTAGTTTCCCAGAAAGAAGACTCATGCCAGTTGATAGAGCTGTTGTAGAGCAGTTGTAGATACAGGGTATGAATTTGAAAAAAATCTGTCAAGTTATTTTTGAGAAAATCGTGAAAAACATGGTTTTTTAGTAATTAACCGCCATTTTTCTCAAGAATATTACGGAGCTCCTGCAATTTTCCTAGAAATGAGACTCGTGTCAGTTGATAGGGCTTATAAATAGCTATCCATGGTATAAATTTGAAGAAAATCGTTAGAGCCGTTTTCGAGAAAACCGTGAAAAACATGGTTTTTTAGTATTTATCCGCCATTTTGAATTCAATTTTATTGAATTTCCTATTGTCAGATCCTCATGGTATAAGGACCTTAAGTTTAAAATTTCAAGTCAATCGGTTAATTAGGAATGGAGTTATCGTGTTCACAGACATACACACATACACACACACAGACCAACACCCAAAAATCATGTTTTTGGACTCAGGGGACCTTGAAACGTATAGAAAACTTGAAATTAGGGTACCTTAATTTTTTTGGAAAGCAATACTTTCCTTACCTATGGTAATAGGGCAAGGAAAGTAAAAAGAGAGTCTGAGATAGGAAGAGGGTTGACAGATTCGCTCTGGTACCCAAAGGTCCAAAAGGCTTTGACATCATAAAGTTATTCAAGTAAATGTCGAGTGATTTAACAATAGAATCTTCAAGAAAGACCATTTACAGTATTCAATTCGAATTGTTATCAATGAAGACAAATCAAATATTTAGCTCAAGCTTAAAATCAAATTATGAATAGGCTTTTGATATCTGATGCGAAGTGTGATAATGTTTAAAGAGCAATAAGTTACAGATACCGGATAATAAATCTCTAGGGTAGTGAATAAATCAAACTAAAGATCAGTTAATCTCAATTTATTCTCTTCTCTTCATAATATTGAGAAAATACGGTACAGTAGGTAGGTTGTAAGAATTTTTGCCCATCGTGACTTGGATATTTCATTTCAAATCTCCCGCTCTTCGGTTATTCAGGTTCGGCTGCCAGTTCCTGGAAGGAAATTAGAAACCATGTGCTTCCTGTTGTGATAAAAATTGGTCTTGAACCGCTTTCAATTTATGAATTATGATAATAAAAATAAAATTGATAAATTTATTGTCGTTTTCAATTAGGTTTAAACGAGATTATTAGGATTTTGTAGTTTGCGTACAAACCTAATAAAACGTTATCAAGGATTGAAATCCATTTCAATTTCTTGTGAAATGTAAACTGGAAATGAATTCTTAGAACTCAAATAACGTTGCATTGCAATTAGGAATGAATTTAAAGTTATTTTCAACGAATAATGATAACCTATTGTTATCGTGTTATTCTAAATTCTACCTACTGATAATGCTCAGCTTCTGAGATAAACAAAAATGTGAATGGTGTGATATAAACTTTCTCTTCCATTCTCTTCAAATAGTTTTCCATTATTATTTGTCCAAATATCCTTGAAAATGTAGCTTTATTATCTGACAAGAAATCTGTTATCTGATTTACTAGTTTATCGAAAGTTTCTTTGTTTGATTACAATCTGCAATGGAATGGAGTATGATGACGATGATGATGTAGGCTTTGAACGAGAGAGGAAGAAAAAGAAACAAGAAGAGAAGCATTCATGTAGTGGCAGTGGTGGGGAATTGAGTTAGCTCCGACAATGGACTGTGATAGAAACAAACATTTCTCTAACTTTATCTCAATAATTATTGCAATGAAGTAGTGTTTTAGATGGAAGTGTTGTTTTTAAATCTAGTTTTCATATTATTTGAGTTATCTGAAGCGTCATGACAAATATCAGCATGTGTTCTGTGCCTCCAAAGTTTTATGAACTTTGTCGCCTTTGTTTATCATGCGAAGGTGCAAAGGTGTCTATTTTCGACGATTCTGGAACTCAACGTAATTTTCCAATGAAGATAAGCGCTTGTCTATCTATCTTAGTAAGTATTAAACTAGAAATACTCTTTCTAAAACGCCATATTAATTTATTTCTTACTTTAATACCTTGCTCCTTTTGACTGCAATGAGATAAGATGTTGTGATAAGGCTTCTCTTCTATTTGGCGTTTGTTATTACCGAGGCCAAGGCCAATCTTTGCCGAATATAGATTCACAGAATCTGATAGTAATAAATGATAATCAATTTCGTGTTTTGTTTGTGACTTTATTGATATTGAAGGAAATAATTATGTGCATTTTATGACCCATGCTTGCTTCTAGGAAGTATCTATTACTAGCCATGACAATGCAGTGAAAGGCCATGCTGCTACAACAAATAGCATTTTTGTAAGGCGTCATTGATTAATATCCAGTTTATTTTGTTATTTATCCAATCTGATTCTAAATACGCGTTTTCTTGAATTTATATGAATTTCTGATAAAACTTGTTACAGGTTAGGCTTTGGTATGAGTCATATAGACAACTATTCGGCTACCCAATCAGTATTATCATATTCTGATACGTGATTTCCTAATGACTAATAGTGGGTAGTATGTATCATTGCCTCTTTTAGAAATGATATAACCACATCTCAATTATCTTTTATCAGTAACTTCATAACATGAGCTAATTCTCTGCTTGCTTCATAAGGACAAAATTAAACAAATATATTTTAATTCATATTATTACAGTACCTACTGAAAATTCTTGAACAGGTTACAATCAAGTATTTATGTTTTCATTTTTTTATAAGTAAACGACTAAACTTGAAAAGTTTTATACATAGGCTAAATTCAATTTCTATGTTGGAGTTAGGTTTGCGTTTCCAAATGATTTTCAAAACAGATTCGAGGTTAGGTATTTAAAAATATATTAGGGCCTAACATATATTTGGTTGACATTTTCTTTAGAAATTTTATTTATGTAGGCTACCGTACTAAATTTTAATATTATAGAAATAACTCTCTCCTTTAAATATCAATCCATGGGTTAATAAATGTTAAGAGTTTTCTATAAGTGAAACTATAAGATAATGAATGAGGAATGTCTCAAAAAATCAATATTACTCAAGGTCAGATTTACAACCGGCATTCTTATCAGTTGTGTAGTAATCCATTTTGTTTGTTTTGTAGTACGTTTGTAGTAAAACGCATCAAATGAATCATTGTCTTATCTTTCATTCATAATACTTTATTGACATTCTCCGTCAAGAAGCTATTGAACTTTGAATTACTCTTACATGATTACTGGTTGGGTTAGCTAAGCTTATCTTATCAATAACGGTTTGTTGTCATAGTTTTAATTCTCTATTTATTTATTTTTTGCTTCAGCTCAGCTTTATTTATGACCGTTTGTGAATCATCGGTATTTCTCAGTTAAGACATTGACCGTTTTTATACTCACCGACACGATAAGGTAGGACGGGACAAACAGCTCTCCGATTGGCTGATGTCGTTAAACCGTTCAGCCAATGACCGTTTTCACACTTACCGATTGCCGTCCGACATTTTTTGTCCTGACCACCAGAAAATCATCCAATTGGTGAGAATTAGCCAATGGGAGAACTGCTGGATGTCGTGACGGAAAATTAGTGTCGGCCGACAATCGGTAGGTGTGAAAACTGCCATTTGGAACTGAACATTAGTCGTGTCGGTGAGAAACCGTGAAGTGTAAAAATTACCATTAGTAATATTTACTTATAATACATGAGATATCGGAATCAGCTATCCTTCTTCAATATTTTTGTAATTGATTAATACTGATGCGGAACTGAAAATAACTATTTATTTCTCAAGTTTCATTTAATTTTATAATGTCAATTTTTGTAAATGTTACCATAGGCAACAGCCTAGTAACAATTGTCAATAAATATCTCATCTTATCTTATCTAAAGAAGGCAGTAAATCGGCTACTTTCTTCTATCTTTCTCCACTGATATTATAAGGAGTGGCTGTAGTCCAGTGGATCAGATGCTGGCTTTGTGATTCAGAGGCCCGGGTTCAAATCCCGGCCCGGGCAAGATATTTATCTCGGGCCACTCCCGTGTTTCGGATGGACACGTTAAGCCGTCGGTCCCGGCTGCCTAAAAAGTAGTCGTTAGGTCATGTCAGAGGCCCTGAAATTGATCAGTTGCGACCTGAAAACTCTGACACCAGACCTGAGCCAGCCAGGTCACTCGATATTATTATTATTATAAGAAATCAGAGTTATCAGGTTGCTTCTGATCAATTTCAGGGCTCCAGATCATTTTCGGGACCGACAGATCAACGTGTCCATCCGAAACACGAGAGTGGCCCGAAAAGAGTATTCTTCCCTGGGCCGGTACTCAAACCATTTTATAGGTTTTGAACAAAATATAATCTAATTATATTATTTCTGTTCGCAGGTGACGGAACAAGATATGCTTCCCTCTTCATTGTGTCATCGCTGTGTTTATAAGCTGGACGTTCTTAATGAGTTCAGGGAAGTTTCGAGAAAGACTGATGCTATCCTCAAGCAATATTTAAACAGATCTGAGGGACTGACACACGACGAGCATGTACGTATCTTTCTCTATTCAAACTTATCAATTATTCACTCAATATCTCTATAATTCTCGCTGTTCAATCAATCATGTCTCTTTTCTAATTTGTTTACTTTCAGGTCAAATCATGTCTGGTCCTAGTAGATGCCAACTTTTGTAGTTTCAGTTGAATCTGTTAATACATTACAATAATTGACATTTCAAAGCTTGACTACTCAGATAAAACTTCTAATAAAAATTTAGCTGCAAGTGATGCATATAAAATAGTTATTGGTTGCTGCTTTTTACCAAGGAAATACTCATATTTTGTTTTGAATAATGAGAGCTTCATGCTTACTAACCTTTAGACATCGTTTGGAAAAGATTGAAATATACCTGACGTGTGTTTTCTTACACTATTAATTGCTTATCAGTACTAATCCTTCCATTAGCCTACTTGCATATTATTGTGTTTTAATTGAGTAAAAAATATTATATTCGCTTCTAATCGAATGGGAGAGATAGTATTGAAATTCTGCTGATGTATTCTAAGGAAGTTTCAATTATCACTTTAATGTTTTAAGCACTTTGATGTTTGAATCAAAGACTTACGTCTTTACTATCCTAAACAGAACTGCGGAGTCAAAAATTGTTTTCCAAACTTATTCAAACTAATAACTGATGTATTATTACTTTTGTTATTATGGCGAAATAAAATTTGATTTGTAGGTCCACTGTGAAAAAACAACCGCGAATAAGGCATCCTTGTCTGAAAATCTCTCAAATTTGTTGGAGATTGTAATTTATGGAACAAATTTTTTAAATAATTTCTTATAAATAGGACTGAATTCACTCCTCACTCATTTAAAATTATTTTCTTTTGTATTTCGTACTTGAATTTTGTTGACGATTGTAGTTTATCGAAGAAAATTATAATGGCAAAGTACTGGTTTTGGTTTTTAGAGTAATACACTGCAGAAAAGCGCGATCCCCGAGCTAAATGGATGTAATAGCGGTCAAAATGTGACAATGTTCCATGCGGACGATCAGTTGGTAAGGTTCAGGCATTCTCATTGGCTAAAAGAGTCTCGGTTAATGTTGGTAGATCCTTCATCTTTGTCTTTCCCGTAATACGCAATGTGTACTTGGTATTGGTCTTGAATCGACGTGCTTGTTGCAACGGTATCTTTTCATTCTGTATCAAGCAGAGCAGCCTGCACACAGGGACAGTAGTAGCTTCCACTACTGGCTGTACACAGGGACAGTAGTTGCTTCCAGTAGCTGTCGCGGGAAATGTCCTGGACTCAAATGTAGGAGAGTCATTTTTTTCAACCTCCGGGAATCACATATGTCTGCTACTTATCATAATAGTATGAGTTATCACATAACTTATGGAATGAAATCATAACCTACTTATGGGAAATTTCTATCTAAATTTGGGAAAAGAACAGTTTTGGGCTTTAAGCCTGTTGTTCCTTCCCCAATCATTCATAGTTGAGAATTATATTGTATCTATCAATGTATAAATAAATAAATAAATATAAGCAGACAAGCGTTAGGGGGACGATTTTCACAGAGCTCAAAAGATTGTCATCCCTAACAAACACATTGTGATCGGTGTGGCCAGATCGTCACTTGTTATGGAGTTTTAGTGCCGTTTGCACAAAAGCCGGTTAAATTTTAATCATGATTAATTCCACGAGAACCAATCAGAGAAGCCGTCTTTTCAAAAAAAACTCTGATTGGTTTGACAGACTCAAGACAGGTGGCTAAGTTTATTGCCCGGTTGCACAAAAGTTGGTTTAATTTTAATCGTGATTAATTCCCCGAGAACCAATCAGAGAAGACTTTTTTGAAAAGATGGCTTCTCTGATTGGTTCTTGTAGTCACTATGGTTTTAATAACGATTAAAATTTAACCGGTTTTTGGTAGTCTGGTTCACTGGTATGACAAATGCGTCAACCCTCTCGCCAAAATATGTTGAAGAATAATCATAAATGAAGGTAAATTTTGGTGAAAAAATTATCCTTTTATATACAATATCGGGGATAAAAGCATAAAAAATTGATAACGAAAGAAGAAATTATAATAACATTCATACAGAACTGTTCTATCTAATCACAGTAAATTGAGATTAATTCCCAGAGGAATGCAAAAATTTTCCCCACAAAGGCCCAGTTGCACAAAAGCCGGTTAAATTTTAATTCTGATTAACTTCACATGAACCAAATCAGAGAAGAACATTTTAAAAAGATGGATCTACTGGAATGAATCAGGATTGAAAATAACCCGGCTTTTTTGCAACTGGCACTAAATACCTGATTGAATGATTACAAAAGTTCAACAGCTGAGTCATAATATTGACACAGTCCCACACACATGAACTCGCTCACTTACTTCCTCACCAACAGACGACGAAATTATTATCAGCTGTTTTTCCAAGGATGAATAATAATTATCCTTTTAATGTCCTTCGAGTTTTCCCAGGGATGAGACCTTGTGCAATCGAATCTTCATATTATAAAACCTACTATGTTCTGAATTTCGTGAGAATCGTTTGAGCCGTTTTCGAGATCCGGTGAAATACAAACTTATAAACATATAAACATATGAACTGAAGTTGCTCGTTTAATAGTATAGGATTCGTCTTTTATTTATGGCCGACAATCGGAGGTTGAAGAAATTATGACAAACAATAATAAGTAACTTTAGTTGAACAAATTATTCTTTTATACAAATTCGTCTCTCATTTGTGGCCAATCGGAGGTTGAAAAAAAATCCTTGTGTTTATAGCATTTCCAATTCCGTATTCCGCGACAGCTAGTGGAAGCTACTATTGTCCCTGTGTGTGCAGCGTGCTTTAGGTAGTCATTGTTGGTTTTCATAAATGTTATCATTCTGTATTCCGGGTTATTATTTTTGAAATGTCTATTTTGCATGTAAATATTATTGCTCTGTTGGTTATATATTGCATGTACCTATACAAAAGTGTGGTAAACCTTCAATTGTGCACAATTATTGGTAATTTTGACTTGAGAAACTTGTCTGTTAATAATGTTCAGGACTTGGTCCTGAATGTATGTATGAAATTGATTTCGTGTGAAATGATTTAAGTGTAAAGGGTTATTCACATTGATAAACTAATCAGTGAAATTTTAATTTCTCATTTAAATTATTAATTATCAGCGAAATCTCAATTGGAAAAATATTAATCAATTTAATTCGGTTCAATTTTGGATCCTAGTGATTCATTGTTTGTTTGGTTTAATAATCGTGCATACCTACCGGGATTTATATTCTTCATTTTTTAAAAACCCATCGATATAAAGATTGTTCGTTGAAGATTCATACTTTACTAATTATGAGGTTTTGAACAGAAGTATTTTATCTGAATAGTTTTGAACAACCCTATTTATTTATCTTATTACTAATGTTGATGAATCGTATCCAATTTTGTACAACAAATCATGGTATAGAAGGGGTCGGACTGTAAGTCTAGGCACACACAAGTTGGTCAAGGCAAGACACGTTCAGTCACAATACTTCACATAGTTGCTTATGAAGACATGTCTAATTGCAATGACTAATCGGTGTGTGTTGCTTCATAAGCAACTTTGTGAAGTATTGTGACTAATCGTGACTAGTCTTGTCTTGACTAACTGGTGTTAGTCAAGACAAGACAAGACATGATCAGACACGTTCAGTCACAATACTTCACATAGTTGCTTATGAAGACACATCTAATTGCAATGACTTATCGGTGTGTGTTGCTTCATAAGCAGCTATGTGAAGTATTGTGACTAATCGTGACTAGTCTTGTCTTGACTAACTGGTGTTAGTCAAGACAAGACAAGACATGATCAGACAAGTTTAGTCACAATACTTCACATTGTTGCTTATGACGCAACTCACACTGATTAGTCATTGCAATTAGACATGTCTTCATAAGCAACTATGTGAAGTATTGTGACTAAACTTGTCTGATCATGTCTTGTCTTATCTTGACTAACTGGTGTATGCCTAGCCTTATAGAGCATGTAATTCAGAAAATGTATAATGTTTGAAAGAAATGGATGGGATCAGCAGAAATAGAATGTACAGTATTCCGTTTCCAGTGAATTTATAATAATAAATTGGGAAGAAATTCAATATATTTGTTCAATTAATAATATTATTATTTCATCTAAGCAAAGATGCTCAAGTTTTGAACCAAACTCCACTATCTATTCAAACAATTTATTTCTATATTCCAGTTCTTTTGTGAAATTATTGAATTGAAAACAATTTGAATTCTACTTGACTGTTCTAAGGTTAATGAACATCTGAAATATAAACATTATTACTTTCTATGACTATGGGAATCGTTTATGAATTAGCAAAGCAGGTTTAAATAGTAATTGAGGTTGTTGAAATACTGATATTATTAAAATTAGTCCCTATTTCTTGGTGTTGTTCGCATTGTTTCATATTATAGCCTGGAATAAAATTTGCAAGGTGGATAGAAAAATTCTATTGTCTTAGGTGAGACGTGATGCGACGTATCTTAGCTTCTATCATTACTTGGAATTGAAATGATAGACATTATACTGATTCCCATGCATAACTCCGATTTGAGGCTATCTCAGTATTCATCTCAGATTTTAATATTGTGTACAATTTAGACTAATTTAACTTAAATAATAAAAACTTTAAAATATTCCCAACTGCACAACATCATACATCATTATACGTAACTAGCCGTCAGGCTCGCTTCGCTCGCCATATCCGTCTAGCCAGGGGGCTCCGCCCCCTGGACCCCCGACTGGATCGTCCAAGAATGAGATCATTTTTCATTTCAGCATTTTTATCATATGTTAGGACAATCCAGTCGGGGGTCCAGACTAAACGTCTGGCTAAACGAATATGGCGAGCGAAGCGAGCCTGACGGCTAGTAATATAATATTCCCAGGATTGAAGTAGCAGTGCCCAATCAATTTTTCCGTGATAAATGCATTTAAATCTTCAACTTGGTGCCAACCTAACAAAGTCAACTCAACTTAATGCCAACCTGACAAAATTATTAATTCAGTTGCCAGTTAACAACTGTTTCGAAGAGGTACTCTATCTAGATTATAGTTCTATAGTAACATATGATATGGAATTTCAATTATAATTAAGAGATTGGGAGAAGAAGAATATACATGCTAAAGGACGAACTTTAAACCCTTAAAAAGAACTCTTAGAGTTAAAATATTGCCAAAGATTTCCTACCAAATTTGAACGTTTTTGGTCCGGTAGATTTTTAGTTCTGCGAGTGAGTGAGTGAGTGAGTGAGTCAGTCAGTGAGTGAGTGCCATTTCGCTTTTATATATATAGATATTGAATATAAAAGGTTGTATGATTTTTAATGTTTTATTAGTTTTACTCTTTATTGTTTTACTGATACACAATAATTATTTATAAAATAATTTGGTGGAGGATCAACAGACACAGTACAAAAACAAAACTGTTCCTCCCACGAATATCATTAACGTGTACGAATATACCAATGAAACAATTATACTGTATTTGAAACTTTAATACTAACACGAAATAATAAAAATGATTATGAAAACACAAATTGAAATTGTCTACCACTTTTATTCCAATTGAAAAAAAACAAACCAGGTTCTGTTATAGTATTGTATAATAATAAAAGTGGTTGACAATTTCCATTTATGTTTTCATTATGGTAAAGTACCACAACATCACACACATCACAACTGTAAGGTTGAAAATGAAAAAGAAAATGTTTTATTGGCAGAAATATAAAATTACAACATCTTAGAAATACATAATAAAAGCAATACAAATTTTACAACATGGGAAAATACTATTACAAAATAATGAAAATAAAATGTTTTATTGGCAGAAATATAAAATTACATCTTAGAAATACATAATAAAAGCAATACAAATTTTACAACATGGGAAAATACTATTACAAAATAATGAAAATGAAAATGTTTTATTGGCAGAAATATAAAATTACATCTTAGAAATACATAATAAAAGCAATACAAATTTTACAACATGGGAAAATACTATTACAAAATAAAATGCCATGCCAATTGAGTATTTGCATCTCGAGGTACTAAACCTGTTTGAGATGGTGATATAAAATTGATTACAAAACTAGCGCTAAAATGTAGTTACAAATTATCACTTTGTTTCACCAGATTCAACTTTGGTTTCTCGTTTTGTTAGCTCGTGTCTAGTAATTCACTCATCATTAGAAACATGAATTAAATTAAAAATTTTCATTGTCATATCTCATTTTATACGAATGAATAGAATAACTAATTCTTGGATACTGGATCATTGTTAATTGGTCTGAATGTGGGATTTAATGTTCTGTTGGAAACGGTTTCTGTTCTTCATTTTTGTTACTACTTTTCATCTGTTTTTTATTGATGCTGACCTCGTAGCTTTATAGCTGGTGGCGGTTCATTCATGGGTTGGAAGTTGAAAATTTTTCATATTAATAAATAAGATTTCATTTTCAAGTAGACTATGATATAGTTACAGTATTTGTGTTTTAGAATGGTGTTTTTTCATTGTGTTAGGAAGCTAGTTTTACTTTTGGGGAACACTATAGTGTGGTCCATGTTATAATAATGGCAGTAGAGAATCGGCAAGGATGTTCTTCTGTCTTTCTCCACTGTCTTCATAACGTGGACCTCACTATAGTGTGTTCTCTGTTGTCAGCTATCAGCTGTAGTCTATAGAAGGCAGAGAATCGGCAGCGCTGTTTTCCTATCTTTCTTCACTGTCTTTATAATTTGGACCTCACTTTTCAATTTTTTATTTATTAAAAACACACAAAACAAGACAAAACAAATTAACAAAGATTTACGAAACAAATAAAACACAATAGAATGTTACAAATATAAAAAACCATGGGCTTAGTGTTTGGGTGTGTTGGAGAAGATAAAAAAAAGAGAGGAAGATACCAACTATGATACCATAGCCAACTATGGTTTCCATGTAATAGGCAAGCAAAGAAGAGAAGAGAAGTAATTAGGAAAAAAGGAAGGGATAAATGGGGGGAAGGAAGAAAAAAGAGGAATAGGTACTCAAAATAAAGTTAAGCGAGTCCACTGAAAAATGAAAAAACTAAATGAAAAAAAAATGCTGGAGCAGAAAAGCATCACTATAGCATGTTCTCTGTTGTCAGCTATCAGCTGTCGTCTATAGAAGGCAGAGAATCTGCAACGTTGTTCTCCTATCTTCCTCTACTGCCTTTACAACATGGGAAAATACTATTACAAAATAATGAAAATGAAAATGTTTTATTGGCAGAAATATAAAATTACATCTTAGAAATACATAAAAGCAATACAAGTTTTACAACATGGGAAAATACTATTACAAAATAATGAAAATGATAATGTTTTATTGGCAGAAATATAAAATAACATCTTAGAAATACATAATAAAAGCAATACAAATTTTACAACATGGGAAAATACTATTACAAAATAAAATGCCATGCCAATTGGGTATTTGCATCTCGAGGTACTAAACCTGTTTGAGATGGTGATATAAAATTGATTACAAAACTAGCGCTAAAATGTAGTTACAAATTATCACTTTGTTTCACCAGATTCAACTTTGGTTTCTCGTTTTGTTAGCTCGTGTCTAGTAATTCACTCATCATTAGAAACATGAATTAAATTGAAAATTTTCATTGGCATATCTCATTTTATACGAATGAATAGAATAACTAATTCTTGGATACTGGATCATTGTTAATTGGTCTGAATGTGGGATTTAATGTTCTGTTGGAAACGGTTTCTGTTCTTCATTTTTGTTATAACTTTTCATTCTGTTTTTTATTGATGCTGACCTCGTAGCTTTATTGCTGGTGGCGGTTTATTCATGGGTTGGAAGTTGAAAATTTTTCATATTAATAAATAAGATTTCATTTTCAAGTAGACTATGATATAGTTACAGTATTTGTGTTTTAGAATGGTGTTTTTTCATTGTGTTAGGAAGCTAGTTTTACTTTTGGGGAACACTATAGTGTGGTCCATGTTATAATAATGGCAGTAGAGAATCGGCAAGGATGTTCTTCTGTCTTTCTCCACTGTCTTCATAACGTGGACCTCACTATAGTGTGTTCTCTGTTGTCAGCTATCAGCTGTAGTCTATAGAAGGCAGAGAATCGGCAGCGCTGTTTTCCTATCTTTCTTCACTGTCTTTATAATTGGACCTCACTTTTCAATTTTTTATTTATTAAAAACACACAAAACAAGACAAAACAAATTAACAAAGATTTACGAAACAAATAAAACACAATAGAATGTTACAAATATAAAAAACCATGGGCTTAGTGTTTGGGTGTGTTGGAGAAGATAAAAAAAAGAGAGGAAGATACCAACTATGATACCATAGCCAACTATGGTTTCCCATGTAATAGGCAAGCAAAGAAGAGAAGAGAAGTAATTAGGAAAAAAGGAAGGGATAAATGGGGGGAAGGAAGAAAAAAGAGGAATAGGTACTCAAAATAAAGTTAAGCGAGTCCACTGAAAAATGAAAAAACTAAATGAAAAAAAAATGCTGGAGCAGAAAAGCATCACTATAGCATGTTCTCTGTTGTCAGCTATCAGCTGTCGTCTATAGAAGGCAGAGAATCTGCAACGTTGTTCTCCTATCTTCCTCTACTGCCTTTAAAACGTGGACCTACTACTGTAGATGAACTGAGACAGACACTCCCATAGTCATTAATATCATTGTTTCTCAAGTAGCCGAATAAAATATAATCATTTAAACTAGAATGAGAGTTGATTTATATCAACCAGAGGCGAGGCGTCCGGTCATCTCTGGATTCGCCGATGACTGGACAGGAATTGATTTGTAATGTGTATATTATTCAATTGAAAATATTAAAATAAATACAAAAAAGGTGGAGAAACCAAAAGAGAAACGTTTTTTGCGAGCGCGCCAAGTTTGAATAAAGTAGACAACTGCTTCATCGGTTCCATCCGTTCAATGTGATTCTCAAAAATAAGCTATTACAAAATAAAATGCCATGCCAATTGGGTATTTGCATCTCGAGGTACTAAACCTGTTTGAGATGGTGATATAAAATTGATTACAAAACTAGCGCTAAAATGTAGTTACAAATTATCACTTTGTTTCACCAGATTCAACTTTGGTTTCTCGTTTTGTTAGCTCGTGTCTAGTAATTCACTCATCATTAGAAACATGAATTAAATTGAAAATTTTCATTGGCATATCTCATTTAATACTAATGAATAGAATAACTAATTCTTGGATACTGGATCATTGTTAATTGGTCTGAATGTGGGATTTAATGTTCTGTTGGAAACGGTTTCGGTTCTTCATTTTTGTTATAACTTTTCATTCTGTTTTTTTATTGATGCTGACCTCTTAGCTTTTTATTGCTGGTGACGGTTTCTTCATGGGTTGGAAGTTGAAATTTTTCATATTAATAAGTAAGATTTCATTTTCAAGTAGACTATGATATAGTTACAGTATTTGAGTTTCAGAATGTTGTTTTTTCATTCTGTTAGGAAGCTAGTTTTACTTTTGGGGAACTCTATAGTGAGGTCCAAGTTAAAATGGCAGTATTTGATTAACATCGGTAATGCTATCCTTGTCTATCATTCGACAAAGGAGGTAGCGCTATCTTTTTCTAGCTTCGCAAAGTTGCCAGATCGCTTTTAAACAATGTAAAAATATAATTAATTAAACAAAATATTCAATCTCAATTATGAAAATGTATTAAATCACTGAAAAATAGAATTTATTGATATATAAAATATAATTGATTATTTTTAATAAGAGTTATTTATTTCATCAGATATACCGGTATCAGCTATTCTCTATAGAAGGCAGTGGCAAGGCAGAGATTCGGCAACGCTGTTTATAACGCCTGTAACTGTCGCCTTTATAACGTGGACCTCACTATATAGATGAACTGAGACAGACCCTCCCATAGTCATTGTTTTTCAAGTAGCCGAATAAATTATAATCTTATCATATTTTTTTAAAAAATAGCATGAACAGTTGATATTTACTCAGATATACTGGTATCAGAAGTCTTCTAGAAGATAGAGAATGGGCAACAATGTTCTTCTAACATTCTCCATTGCCATTATAACGTGGACCTCACTATAGAAGGATTGATGAAGAACTGTGATCCTCCCACAGTAATTAATATCATTGTTTTTCAAGAAGCCATGTATAGAAATATATTATTCTTCACTGCCTTTATAACTTGGACCTGACTATAGGTGAATCGATGAGGAACTGAAACCCTCCCATAGTAATTATCATCATTGTTTTTTAAGTAGCCATGTATTAAAAGATAATAATCATTGGCCATGTATAGAAATATATTAAAATATTGATGCTAATTAATTAATTTGAAATTAAATTAATGTAATGTTTGTCTTTCTTGTACAGGAAAACCTGAAAAGTCTCGCCACAATAGCAGCTTCGAATTGTTTCCTGCCCGCCAAGCCGAAATGCAACGATCACGGGGGATCACTGATCGTGAATAACGGCACAATCAACCTTGAAGAGAAAGAACCCGAAACGGGAGAGAGATATCGGCCCGCCGAGGAGAAGGAGAGAGACAGAGTCCAGAGAGAGCGAGAGCTGGAAACAACGGTAGTGAAGAGAAATAATGACTACGCAGTGGAAACTACGGTCGACCATGTGGTAGTGAGGAAAAACAATGAGTACACAGTGGAAAATACGGTCGACCATGTGGAAGTGAGGAAAAATAATGATTATGGAGTGGAAAATACGGTCGACCATGTGGTAGTGAGGAAAAATAATGATTATGGAGTGGAAAATATGGTCGACCGTGTGGTAGTGAGGAAAAACAATGACTATGCAATGGAAAATACGGTCGACCGTGTGGTGGTGAAGAAAAATAATGACTACAGTACTGGCAACTTCACAATAAAATGTGAGCCGGATGAAGAGGAAGCAGAGTTGTACATTCAGAAGACGGATTCTATGAGTAGTGACGATGAGAGCGGGGAGGACTCGGATGGGAGGACTACACCGGTCCAAAATGGCCGCCGCCGTGATGAGTCAAGGGTTGCAGAGAGAGAGAACAACGAGTCCAAGATTGACACGAAAAGTTTGTTGAGAACACTGATGTCGGCCGCTTCATTGTTTAGCGCGCAACAGAATTCGTTCGCGACGGATATCGCGTCGCATTGCACCAAACTGCCGCCTGCGTCTTTGTCACCTCAGACTCCTGTAAGTATTCTTTCTACAATTGATACTATTAGTATTTGATGATGCTCGCTAAATGCTGGTCACTAACTACAGAACAAGTGTGTCATCACATTTGTGTACACACGTGTCGTCATACATTGTTGTGTCATCACAGCGAAAGGCTTCCAGCAAAATTTATTGACGTTAGGTTTTTGTAGCTTCGATTTTTTGTCAACCAGTATATTGGAGGTTGAATTATTATAATTTGTAATTTCACAGTGGTTTATTTATTGTTATTGGTTGTTTATTTCATGTTAGAAGCTGCTGTCAAACAGCTGTTTATTGTTCGAGGCCTCTCGCTGATGACAAAATATGCATGATGAAAATGTGTGTTTATCATGCATATGATAAACCATATGATCACCTTTAATGAAAGGTGAAATTTTATTTTCCCTCCAAGCATTTTGGTAGAGAGTTAGTGGGAAGGATATTTTGAATATTCTTTCCGAAGAATGGACATTGATATGTCCAAAGCTCCGCCAATTTATTTAGATGCATAAAAATATTATCTATAGTTATTCCAAATTGCATTTTTTCATATCATATACAGTCCAATAATTATTTTCTTAGTCTATATGATGTAAATTCATCTATAATGTTGCTGTATTGTAAGCTATTGTATGTATGTCCTGTCGTGCGCTGGCAAAGCAGCCATCCACACTCTTGCGCTCGCCGTCATTTGTACGCACTTGGCAAGAGTGTGGAAGCGATAAGAGACGTGAGCATCATATCCATGAAATAATCTCACCAACAGCGTGATACATGATTTGGCTTTGATGACATCATTCTTGATGCGGCATAACAAAGTACGTTATAGTGAAAAAACTAATCCTATTCTAATCCGCCTATTGAAATTAAGTCTCAACTCCGCCTGATAGCCTAATTGATATTTTCATTACATTAATTTATAATGGGACTACTCCCACTCAGCCCAGCCGAGATAGTATCAATAGTTAACATTCATCCCTAACAAATTAGTGGGAGTTTCATCCCTTTTATTATAATTTCAATTTTACCCTTCACTTCAAATTTAAAGTCCGATATCAGAACTCATGGGAATTATTTTCATTGTACCGTATTCGTTCACCGATACTGATATGTTTTAATCGGCTGAAAATATTGAAGATAAATGAGTTTAAATGAAAATAGAAATAATTTCTAATGGATGAGTGCTTCTATAGTCTGAAGGACCAGTTTGACTACTGTAATGGAGTCGGGAGACAAATAGTAATTTGATATTAGTCTATTATAAATTCCATGTAGCATTAATAGTGTATTGTATTTTTGCTATAGTGAGGTCCACGTTATAATGGTAGTACTCGATTGACAATTGTCTTGTTATCCTTGTCTATCATTCGATTAAGCAGAATGGTGCTATCATTTTCCAGCTCAGAATTGTTGCCAGATCGTGTTTAACAATGCAGAAATATAATCTATCAACAAATTATTTAATCTTAATTATGAAAATGTTAATTATTTAATCATTGTAAAATATATTTATTGATTATTTTAAACAATGATGAACAGTTAATATTGCATCAAATTCACCGGTATCACATATCCTCTTTAGAAGTCAGTGGCAAAGGTGACAATCGGCAATGCTGTTCTCCTATCCTTCTCCACTGCTATTATAACGTGGTCCTTGTCTGACGCCGCTCCAGGCCAACCAGACGTATCTATCGATCTAAACCAGCTGTACATAATTTCAAATTTTTACTAGGATTTTCAATGAAATATTCTCAACTTGCAGGGAAGCCGTGGTGAAACACAGCGTCACAGCAGCGGTCGACGGAAACAGAGTTGTCCTCTGCGCTCGACAGAGGTGCCCTTCCTCAAGACCAAACCCACCTCAACCACCCCCAGTCGCAGTCCCAGCCCCACACCTCCGCCACCCACACACCACCACCAGCAGCAGCCGCCCCCGGGGGCAGTGCGGCCGGTCAGCCGCTCCACGGAGGCCATCAGTCGGTTGCTGGAGGCGGCGCACTACACAGAGCGCAGCGAGCGAGGCGAGATCTCGGACAATGAGGCTGATGATGACATCGAGGAGGTGGAGATTGAGTCTGAGATGGATGTCGAGATAGAGCAGGATGCCGTCGGCAGCGCCCAGTGGTACACTAAGTCTGTGTTTCGGCCTAATTCACGGGTAAGACTGCAACCAAACCAAACCAATTAATAATTCATTTTCGCCACACTGCACAGAAAGCAGCTGTTTTCCAGTCCCTACATAGATCTGAAAGACCTTGTTTGCAGACGACTCTCGTTTGACGTCAGAAAAGGGTTTCTTTCCGGCCTAGACCGGAAAACGTACTCTTTCTAGCCCCTAACATGGAAGTCCGTAGATAAGTCATCCGCTAGATCGGGCGAGTGTCCACTTTCTTCAACAAAGTCGCCATGATTTCAGTTCGAGTTTCGAATCAAAATAATTCAGCATTCGCTTCGCAACCATTTTTATTCAATTATTTATTGTTGATTAGCGCATTCCAAATTTTCAAAAATGCTTGAAGATGACGACGCCCGTGATATTCCAAGTGAAATTTTAAAAGAATCTGAAATCCTGACTGCAAATCTTCTAACACTAAAATCAAGAGATAGGTACGATAACAAGTATTCTTTATTTATTTTGTCAGCAATACCTGTAGTGTGGCGAAAAATATCGTTCGCACCACGGGCAAAAATGTTTTTCCGGCTCTCAATCTTTTCTAGTCCTCGGCCTACGGCCTCGGACTTGAAAACCGATTTCGAGCCGGAAAAATCTCATTTTCTGCTCTAGGTGCGAAATATACTATTCCTCAAAAGTACAAACAGAAATATCAAAATTGATATTATTGATACATTAATGATGAATATTAATGATACATCATTAATTTCAACTTTGTATTAAACACACTTTTGAAGTGGATACACGTGTAAGGAACTGACAATGATAAAATTAAATAAAAAATCTGGTGTGGCGCACTCACAAAACTTTCCTTGCCTTTATGAAAATTGATTAACTGACGCTAGTGTTCATGCGCATCTCAAGTCCACTATTCAAAGATCTGAGCCAGCTGGTGACAGGACAATAACGCTGGAGACACACGAGGTCTGCTATCTCTTCATGATTTAATATTCTATGTTAATTAGAACTTTTCTCTTCTTTTGATATGAAGAATCACCCATTTTTCTTTATATTATGCTCTTTATTTATTCCAATTAATTGATGCATCTGTTTTGTTTTGTAGCAGCAGCAACAGCAACCATCGCTAGCGAAACGCGTGGACCTGGCTTGCAGCAACTGTGGCACCCGAACTACGACCATCTGGCGTCGCAACCGGTTGGGTGAGATGGTGTGCAACGCATGCGGTCTCTACTACAAGCTGCACAATGTCAACCGGCCGGCCACCATGCGTCGAGACACTATCCACACAAGGCGGCGACGCCCCAAGGGAGAGAAGATCACATTAAGGCGCAACAGCAAAAGTCAGTCAAAAGCCATCTCATTCTATTTAGTTATTGATGTTGTTCTTCTCATCCTGTTCCTACTCCTCTTTCTTGGAAGATCATAAAGAATATATCAATTTCTATTTCCCCCAAAAATCTTAAACTACATCAATATTACAGAAAATATTAGTTTACAATTCCATGCAATAGTTAGTTTCAGAAATTTGTTATAATAGTCCTCTACATGATTAGTGTTTTCTGTGTGGAAATTGACCTACTCCACTATGGCCTACCATGTTCTTGAGTAGGTTTTAATCATGTCTAGACGTAACACTAAATTTCTCTTCTTCTTCTTCTTCTTCTTCTTCGCCCGAAGACGCTACAGCGATCTGAAACGGCCTTAAAGTTTACGACGGTCTGAAACGGCCTCACAGTTTGCATGCGGGCTACTCATGCCACACTATCTTTTGACAAAACATTGAACTACAATAGAGTAGACATTGATTTTAACTTGAGTACAACAATATTATCAATGTAATATTTGGCACTGCCAACATAAGAAACCTTGTGTGTTGGCAGTGAGTTGCAGTTCACTTATTCTGCTTCAAGTACTTTAGATTCCTACTAGAGTAGGATTCATAGTTGTACGTTGTTACTTTCCTTGCCCTACTACCATAGGTAAGGAAAGTATTGCTTTCCAAAAAAAAAATAAGGTACCCAAATTTCAAGTTTTCTATACGTTTCAAGGTCCCCTGAGTCCAAAAACATGATTTTTGGGTGCTGGTCTGTGTGTGTGTGTGTGTGTGTGCATGTGTGTATGTCTGTGAACACGATAACTCCATTCCTAATTAACCGATTGACTTGAAATTTTAAACTTAAGGTCCTTATACCATGAGGACCCGACAATAAGAAATTCAATAAAATTCAATTCAAGATGTCGGAAAAAATGGCGGATAATTACTAAAAAAAACCATGTTTTTCACGATTTTCTCAAAAACGGCTCTAACGATTTTCTTTAAATTTATACCATGGATAGCTATTTATAAGCCCTATCAACTGACATGAGTCTCATTTCTGGGAAAACTGCAGGAGCTGCGTAATATTCTCGAGAAAAATGGCGGATAATTACTAAAAAACCATGTTTTTCACGGTTTTCTCGGAAACGGCTCTTACGATTTTCTTCAAATTTATACCATGGAGCTATTCATAAGCCCTATCAACTGACATGAGTCTCATCTCTAGGAAAATTGCAGGAGCTGCGTAATATTCTCGAGAAAAATTGCGGATAATTACTGAAAAACCATGTTTTTCACGATTTTCTCAAAAATTACTCGACTGATTTATTTCAAATTCATACTCTGTATAGTTATTTATCAGCTCCATCAATTGGCATGAGTCTTCTTTCTGGGAAACTAATGGGGGGTTCACCCCATCCTTGAGAAATGGATTTTGTAACCTCATCCCCTCATGCATGAGGTAGGTAGGTAGAGCAGTCTATAAAAATAACACGTAGTCAAGATATTTCATCTGTAGAACAGCTGTTTTGGCGACTTTTAAAGAATCATCGGATTTCACAATTTACACAAAGGAAAAAGTACTCTGAAAACAATTATATACACACACTAGCTGTACCCTGCCACGCTTCGCAGTGGCACATTGTGATTGAATGTTTATTTTATTTTTTTTCTGTGGCCCCCACTATATATAAAATATGTGTTGGGAAACCACAAATATTATGCTTGTTAAATAAATTATGAACATCTGTGTTATGTGAGCTGTTAAATCTGGTTTATTGTGCAATTACAAAACTAAAAGGAAAAATAATGTTTATGTGAGAAATAAAATGAAAAAAAGCAAAATTTTTAGAAAAAAGAAATTAAAATGAGTAAATGAATACCTATATATAAAATAGAAAATTATTGATGGAAAATAATTAGATTCTAAAAGAAAAAAATATTTGAGAATAGTCTCTTAAAAAGGATTGATAAAAAAATGAATTAATAATATTCATAATATCTAGTTTGTAATAAGGTCTTCACTATAATTTATTCTATTTTCAATTATCCAAGTTTTTGTTTTTGCTTTAAATATATTAACCAGTACCATTTCCTTGATGTCCATTGGCAGCCTGTTGTAAATCTTCGGTCCTAAGTATGTGACTGTTCTCTGGGCGGCAGTTGTTGTCATCCTGGGGACTGCTAGATCAATATTCCTTCTTCGCGTGCTGTGGGTGTGGTCCATGTTGAGAAAGAACTGCGGGTTTTTCCTGATGAATGTGAGTAATTTGTGAATGTAAATTTGTCGGATGCTCAGTAGTTGGAGCTCTTCATATAGAGAATCTGAAGGGTAGAGTGGATGTTTCTGTCCCATTATTCTGAGGATGAGTTTCTGGACTTTAAAAACAGGATTGATATGGCAGAAATACGTAGCTCCCCATGCCAGGATTCCATATCTTGCTATTGACTCTACCAATGCGTGATATACAATTTTTAACGTATCCAGTGTGAGTATCTGTCGGAGTTGAATGAAACTGTAAACCAGTTTCCTGAGTTTTGTTGTTTGCTGTATGATGTGTTTGTCCCACCAAAGTAAGTCGTCTATTATAACTCCTAAATATTTTATATTATCTGTTCGTTCTACTGATGGACAATTGCAGTCTATGCGATTTATTTTGCAGTGATGTAACTTGATTGTATTTCGTACAGGTTTTTTGGAGTCCGTCAGTGAAAATGCTAGAAATTTATTTTGATGAATTGAGAGTCAGGATATTACTGTGGAGCCAAAGTGTAATTTTTTCCATGCCTAATTCAGCGGTTATGAAAGTCTCGTTCCAGTTGTTGCCTTGAAATATCACAGCTGTGTCGTCGGCAAAGACAATAATCTTGCCACCAATGTCGAGTGAGCACAACTCATTGGCAAAGATGAGGTACAGTATCGGACCAAGAACTGTTCCTTGTGGCACGCCGAATTTTACAGGAAGGCCTTCTTCTGCACTCAGATTTTTCCCTATTCTCACTCTCTGTTTGCGAATGGTTGAGAAATGAGGAAAAACAAAGAATACATTTCATATAAGTTTAATTTTGCAATACTTGTTTATATACAATATTTTTTGTTTTTCCACTGTCTGCGTAAATATAAAGACTATCTGGTTTGCCGACTCGGGAACACGCAACATACAGTTGTCCATGTGAAAAAAAAGCATCGGTATGCTTTCTTTGTTCTGAATTGCGAAAGTAATTGAAATCCAATAATTGTACCGGAAAACATACGGTAATCAAGAGTGTAGTTTACCGGTACTCTATATCTCACGAAATGCGTTTTGAAACATGCGCGCTATCTAGCGGTCAGATTTTGCACTTTGATTGCAGCAGCGCTCAGCTCAAATCTGGCCAAAAATGGCCAAAGTTTCACCCCCTCCCCCCGGGCCACCCTGCGAGCCCGGTCAATTTTTTTTTTTTAATCGACTTATTTTCGCGAGCTGACCCCGAATGTGAAGTCAAAAATCGGAAAAATCCATAAACAAAAAAGTTAAAAATTTTCGGGCGAGCGTAGCGCCCCTGAAAATTGTAAAAAGTAGATAAAAACCATCCTTGATGCGGATTTTATATCATGTTAAAATTTCAACTCAATCGGTCCAGTACTTTTGGAGTTTTTGCATTACACACAAACCAACATAACATTTTTATATATATAGATATACAGTAGTCTGATCGTAGTTTCAAATAATTATGTTGCCGCCAATCGTCATTATGTTATTTCTCTAAATTATTGTCGTTTAAGAATGAGGCTCCCAGTTCAATGAGCAAGGAAAGTTGTGTGAGTGTACCACACCAGATTTTTTTGATCTCTACGTTCACTGTCAGCCAGTAAATATAACGAGTGACCCAGAATTACGGGAACTTTTAAAAACGCCATAAAACAAAAGTGGGAAGGGACATTATTATTTCAGTTGCATTTAAGACCATTAGTTCCAAAGAACTCAACAGCTGTTGGTAAAAATGAAACTGCAACTAAGACCATAAGTTTCAGAGAACTCAATAAAACATGATGTTATCAAGAAGCAAAAATTGATGTAGCCTATTCATTAAATTTATTTAACAATTTTTCACCTTTTGACTTGTTCTAATGAGATTTCGCTTTGTATTTGCCGTAGAAGCCAACAGCGATTGTGCAAGTGGTGGCAACAGTGGCAGCGACGAATGTTGCGACGATATGTTGGCAGCACTGCGTCGACAAATCCAGCCGCACCTCATGTTGGCAGCACTGCAGCAACAGTCGCCACCCTTCTCCCCCGCCGCCCATCACTCTCCCTCCATCATCTACAAAAAAGAACTCGCCAGCGACGAAACGCCTCTAAATCTCGTCGCTAGCGGTCAGTAGCTGGGTAAATCATCTAAAAAAAAAAATCCTGAAAATCATCCAATTTTGTTGGATGTTGTCTTAAATCATCCAAAAAAACACCTGAAAATCATCCAATTTGGTTGGATGTTGACTTAAATCATCTAAAAAAATCCTGAAAATCATCCGATTTGGTTGGATGTTGTCTTAAATAATCTAAAAAACCTTAAAATTATCCACGATATTGTCTTACGATTGGTTCATGTTACTGGACCCAAATTATCCAACTGTGTTGGAGCCTACTACTCGCAAGACCTCTAGGTTTATTTCACAAAACCTAACCTAATTAATTCAACCAAAGTTGGATTATGTCACTTAGGTATATTGTTATTATAGTGAGATTCACGTTGTAAAGTCAAATAATGATAGGAGTACAGTATTGCCGATTCTCTGCATTACCAGATAGCTGTGATTCAAGTTATTTCGGTATATCTGATGTAATTATATGATCAAATCTAACTCAAATACATTTCTGTACTTCAGAGCTAGAGGAGCGTAAGTCTTTTTTTTGACAAAATGATGTTTTAAGTTAGTTTTATTCCGTTTTTCTTACTCTGTAGATCTAAAAAACGTAAGTTTTCTTCAGTTGGTAGTTTTTTAGAAAGCCAGAGGTGAAAGAGCGTAAGTCCAGTCAGAATTAAAACTGAAACAACTCGAGTTCAATAATTCTCATGTAAATTTAATGCTGATTGAACTTAGGCACTTCTAACCCTGGCTAGAATGGTTAATTCCTTTGCGAATTAATTAACTTTATCATGGTTGATTACTTTGTAGCCTAAATTACTTTACTTCGTGAATGGTTAATTACATTGAGTTCCCTGTAAAATGAGCAGTTTGATATTTACGCCCTTCTAGCTCTGAAGTAAAGAAAATAAAATATATTTTCTCATGATATGATAATAGAAACATTTTCATAATTTATATATAAAGTTTTGATAGTTCATAAACTATCTTCGTTGTCAATAAAAGATTTGACAATAGTTTTGAAGAGGATAAAGCCATCTGCTTTGTTTGATAACAGACAAGGATGGCAACACCAATGTATATCATGTGCTGACTTCATAACTTTAATCTCACTATAAACGCAATTATCCAACTTATATCGATAGACCGATCGGGTCACGTTACTAAGCCTAACACTAATAACTCTACATTATTAATTTTAGACGTAAGTGTAATATTAAAACAAAATTGTAATATTAATCGTGTAGGACTGACGATGTCCAAGATAAATGCCTTAAACTAGAAATATATTCGATTAAGTACCGTATTAGAAATTGACTTTTCACGATGCAAGTGGTCACTAGTGTATAACATCTTGTAGTGACTTGGGGAAAAAAATTAGGAACACTCAAATTGAATGACCTAAAATTAAAGGGGGAGCCTGTAACCTGTAGGGTATAATAAATTTAGTGTATTACCCTTTGGTAAATCGATAGAAACACCAATACATTTAAAATTCATAATTCTACTTGTTGCAAGTATTGCAACGTTGAAAGCAATATTGTAATTATAATGATTGATGGTTTATTTTTCAGTAAGGGTAGTTATGGTTCTAACAGCACATATTTATTGAGCTTGAAAATAATGTTTAAAGCTTGAAAATTCAACGCATTTTAATATTTTTCTTGTAGTGTGTATTGCGTAGATTATCCACTACCATTTACGGACAATAATCCAGTAATAAAAGATAATCAACCGAGAAGACTGTTAGAGCAGGTGTTGCTTCAGTGATAGCTTTTTATCTTTAAATCTTTGGTATCAAGTAGTCAGGTTAGAATAATGTATGGCAGTTGAATTAGTCATAATGTTGATTAAAAAAATTACTAATATTATAGTTGAGTACCTTTGAAGATCAAAACGCACATAAATTTTATTTGCTACTTTCAGGCTAAATAGGTTGCACATGGCTATTTTTAACCTTGTTCCAAAGATGCGCATGATGTTACATTTTCAATGTTCCTAACGTAATACTGGGTTTTGGTGGGGATTTAATTTCTAATTGGTTTAATTAATCAAAACTACAGTTGAATGTGAGCGTGAGTGATGATGTGCTTTTGAGTAATGTTCATGATTATTATAACCGATAATTTACTGGGAGATGATCTCAGTTATTATAATGACCACATTTTGTTGGTTTGCAAGTATGTCTACAATTTTCAGTATTATGAAATTTCACAATTTTTTGACTACTTAATTATCAAATTTGTATTTGGTATATCTTGGAGAATTCCAAGCGACAGTGATATTTATTGCTCTCTAGTATTTTCAGTGCATTTTAATTTAACATTAAGTAATGTTTTAACGAACGAAGACGTAAGAAAAAATGTTCTCACTATATATTTATGGCAATAAGTTACAATATTTGCAAGTTTACTCTACATATTCAGTGAAGCATTTATTCCAATGTTGACATTCTGATTTTCAGACTGTGATTTTAGCGTTAGTACATTCTCTGTATAGTTAGTATGTTACTAACTATAGTTATCAATATCAACGCTTGCGGCATTACTATATTGTACAGATCATATTCAAATATTTGATCTGATAGATTGAATTATGACATTTAGAATAGACGGTCAATTGCTACTATTCAGTCCAAACCTATTAGAGTAAAAATATTAAATTTTACTGAAATATCTAGTAAAATAATAAACATTATCCGAACAGCAATACTGGCAGCCTTATTTTTTAGATGAGCTGTTGTAGTGTGATATTTTGATACATAATATTAAAACATTCAGTATTAGCGCAGGAGTTAAGGTTTTCTCTTAATGTAGAGTAAATTTAGAATCGCAGTTTATGTCCATCTTTTTAGCTTAAAATAAGAGATTGAAGAGTCAAATTTGATCGTGGAAAGTCAAATGAAAGAATCATATTGGTTCAATTTTATGAAACCTATGTTTGGAAAAGTTATTCAAAGGGTATGTTGGTATGGGTGTGGTGGTACACTTATCCTTTTCTCTGAACATATCAGTGTTGTATGTTGAAGTAGTATATTACTTCATGATAAACCTCCAGTAATGAGTTATAATCATTATAATGCTATTCCTTGCTTTGAGAAGGCATGTAATCAGTTTCGAATTATCCATCCCGACTTTAATGTTTGTTGTATTTCTTGTTCGAATCATTGAAAGTATTAATTGTATTAACAATTGCAAAAAATTGAAATAATTTTACCTTGAATGGTAATTAACTGTCTATTATGATCACTATTATCGGTATATTTGGTCCCTCTACAAGTTCTAAAGCCAGACACTCAAGTTTATCATCAGTATTTTGCTCAAGCAAAAGACGGATCGTTTGGTTCAAGCAAAAGACGGATGTAAAATTGCGTCGACACGCATCCGTCTTTTTGTGCTCACAAGCTCAGTTCGTCATCAACATCTACCATATATCCGGTAGATGAGTAATAATTATATCGTATTTTTTCGCTGATTCAACTGGATAATGCTATATTTAACAACATAATGACAAAATTATTACTGTTAATCGCTAAATGGCTTGGTTTACATGTCATATCTCGAGACACAGTGATTGTAAATGGATTGAAATTTTGTAGATAGTATTCTTATCAACAATAGAGTACATCTTAATATATCATGATAGTAAATCATAATATCAACATCAAATTCTTAGAGAATCATTAGAATCAAGAAAGAGAAAAATGGTTAAATGGCGTTATATACAATCGATAAAATACTTGCTTATTTTCAAGTACTCGCGAGGCATTTTATTAATTTGAGGGCGCTGCATCCAAATCTGAAATAAAAATTACTCTATCTCCATTTTTACGCGATTTAGGTTTTGTTGGATAGGCAAAAGACGGACGGTTTGATGGAAAAAGATTGCCGGCCGATACATTTCAAGTTTGATGACTTAAGCTTGAACACCCATCCGTTTTACTGTCCAGACGCAACGACTTACATGCTCCGACTTTTGCTTGAGCAAAAGACTGAAGCTAAACTTGAGCGTCTGGACCGGGCTTAATACTTACAAATTCTGGTTCATGTTATAAATTCAATTAATTCAGTTATGGGTGTGTTTTACTATCTTCCTATTGGGGTTTATCTATTCATACATATTTCTAGTTCCTCCCATTTTTTTTTCTCCAAACTGAATATATTTGGGGCGTGGACAAATATTTTCTATTTCAATGATACTGCATATCAAATCAAAATTTTCAAAAGTCTAGAACCCTTAATGAATAGCTTTTTAAAATATAGGTTTCATTCTCTATTTATTTTTGCTCTCTGTGTTTTAATGATTGCTATTATAGTAGAAACGGTGATGAAATTAGTTACTATAAACTATTACTAAAATCCCTTTCACTGTTTGAATATTTTCTTTTGAATGTCAGTGAGAAAATTGTAATAATGTTTTTTCATACTCCAGAGTATGATGTATAACACTAGAATAAATAAACTTTTACAGTTAAATAAAACAAAATAGAATATTCAAACAGTGTTAGTGATTTCGGTTATAGTTTTAATTACTTCTTGAATCACGTTCTCAAATCATCAAAGTTGTGGGACTTCTTTATATTACCAAAATATACATATTTTGAGGATTTCTAATAGTTTCCAGTTTGTTTGCCAGATTGACAATTAATAAATTTCAATAATATTCTAGTGAAATCACTTGACATTTATTTTAGTGCACTAATTTCTACTTTGAAACTCCAGTTATTATGATGAGTTGATGACTAGATCAATCTACGCCGATATTTCGATATAGATCAACCGATGACGATATTTTGTTGTATGTGTGGAACGTGTACTTTTGTTATGAGATTGGAATCAATTGCATTGTTTTCCATTAAGATCAGAATTTCATGAGTGATGGTTGCTAATATAATTTCACAAAAGCAGTGACATATTGTTTGGCTGAAAATTTTGAAAATAATTTTTCAAATATTGAAATAACAAAGTGGTATTATTCGTAATGAATATTGTGATAGTGTGCATGCGTGTAAAATATTTTTCATAAGTTTAATATTAATTATTAATTTTAGTTATTTTTGTATTCCCTTATTTTTGCTAATACTTGAAAGGAATATCTTTTCTACTGCAATTTTGACATTAACACAGTTCGTCTCACTAAATATGGGAATAATAACTATCAAATTGGTTTATCTTAACAAAAAATATGATAATTCTCGATTTTACTATGGATGTTCTTTACAGATTAATCCTTGGCTTTGATAATAATTGTCTATCTAAATTTTTCAAAGAATCTATTACTATCTTATTTCATTTTATTTGTGTTGTTGATATTTGCTAATAGCTCAGGCTTTTGTTTCCTATAGCAAAATAAGTTTACATCACCCACCAAGCTAGTTACAAATTATGATTTCCACTAAGTCCAGTTTTTCCAATTTTTTCATTCTAGGCTACATTGATAATTAAATTACTTTCTGATCTTAGTCGATCAAATAGAACCCACATTTGATATGTATCAGATATATTCAAGGAGATTTAAAACTAATAGAATGGTTGAAATTTTTCAAAATAGTTCAGTATATAATTTGTAGAGTTCCACTGCGTGAAAATTAGGGATCTTATTCAATGCTACAATAATACAATAACATAACTTGGAAATCAAATATTAAATTTAATAGATTATTAAATATTAACATTTCTAAATCTGCTGAAGCCGTGTACCATTACTTTTGAAGGTAACACTTCCATAACTTTATTTAAATTCAATTCTTATGTGAAAGATATTCATGGGCAGTGGTATTGCAGTGTGGAAGATATACCTTAAAATTATTTGTAAAAGTTCAACATGATTTTTGAACATTGTTCTATTTAGTTTGAGTATTTGTTACTCTAACCGTATTATTATTAGATAACTTGATGTGCTGGTAACATAACTGTCAGGTAACAGAAAGCATGATTTTTGAACTGTGTTCTATTTAGTTTGTTGAATATTTGTTATTCCAACCGTATTATCTTAATCAGTTATCGACGTGAAAGTCTGCATTTGAGATGCAAGTACAAAGCATGTTCGAAAACTGTTGATTTCTCATTTTTAAAACTGCATGTAAATTTAAAATTCAGCTCTTTCGATTCTTCCATGAGTTTTGATTAGTAGCCGATAGTGATCCAAGTTCAAAAGTTGTTGAAGATAATGAAAGGTGCAATATTTTTAGTAGTTTTTTTGAAGGTATAATATCAATTTACATTAAAAACTATTTATTTTATTTTGAGTTTTGAAACTTTTTTCTGTTTCATACACTACTTATTTAATATTATCTCAGATCAATATTATTACCCAAAATTTTGAACCGTTTAAGTTATTTTCAAATTCTTCAGCATCTCTGAAGAGAAAATTGATATAAAAATGTCTCAGCTATAACATAATTTCTCTTAGTAAATAGTCAATTTAGACTACTTGTGTAGTGCTTTGATTCCAATTAAGATCTCTTTTTGTTATGAAAATATCATTTGTTTAATAAATAAAAACGGAATCATTAAAAAGTAGATATCAGATTTTTTAGTTTACTACTGGAGACATTGTTAGGGAAAAATTAGAAAAACTTTAAATCATTTCTCAACTATCCTGAACTTTTGAGGACTTTGCAATATTTTATTCCAAAGTATTAGAACTAGAAGTATCAGCTTATTGTGGTATTTGCAATAATCCTGATGTTTGCTCAAATTGAAAATGATTCACATTTCAACAGTTTTCAAACACTTGGATCACGTTGGTAAAAAAGTTTTGATCTGTAAAATTTTAAACTTTTAATATTTTTCAAGTTTAACTCATAATATTTTGATCATTTTAGTAAATGTTATGGTGGAAAAAGGGAGCGACAAGCTCCTTAATAGTGTGCCTACTTATGTTGAGCATAAGAACCATTTCGAATTAATTTTGGTTGTACATATAATATTGCATTGGAGGTAATTAATTAATAGTTCTAGGAATAGTTAAGATAATCTAAAACTAAGCAATAATATTTAAGTAAGAAGTAGTTAAGTTTCGTCAAAAAAATATCAACGTTTGAAATCAATATTCAGGTTCAAAAATAAATCTAATTTTTGGTATTGCATTAGGGCAGCTTACTTACTTAGTAATATAATGTGCTATTATTTATTTCTTTGTTTATATGACAAATCAACGATAATTTAGCGATCATTTTAGATATTTGTTTGAATTTTTTGTCTTATTCTAGTTATGATTGCTGCTCTCTGAAACTCATTTATAATTATCCGAAGAAAATATAGTAACGGTCATCGATTTTTAATGTCATATTAAATCTGCATTATTTGGAATAACAAATAATAATATTGGTTATATGAGTTTTCAATAATTCTTATATTAGGGTTGTATCAAATTGTCTAGTAATCAAGTCCGTGAAAATATATGTTACTTGTTATTGCATGAAATTTGTTGTTTTTATCTTTTTGAATTTAATGAAAGAAAAATAAATTCTCCAACTCATTTGAAATCAGAGATATTTCTGAAGTGTCCGGATGAAATGAAAGCTCACAATTCATAGGCTGAGTTCAGTGATTAATGATTTAAGTGGATGATCATTGCATTGAATTTTTACTGCCAAATTACAATCTACCTCATGATTTCAATTTATGTAAGTTTTAAAAATTGAGCTTCTATATTTGTATTTGATTATTACAACATTAATTTGTAACTTGAGAGTTGAAATAATGTATTTCCATAGTTGGTCGTTCAATTACTTGGGATTTGATATTTTTGTGATGAGTGTATAAACAATATTCATTCAGAATAAATTTGATTTTATCAAAATATTGTTTAATATATTACTTATATAAATTTTAGCAGCTCATTTTCATTGACAGGAAATGACAATTTCAATGTAGTTTTTGATTGATCGAATTATTCAGGTTTTTTTTTATTAGACAGCAGCTCTTTTCTGGGACCTGAAATTATAATAATAAAGACAGTAAAATGTTTTGTTCGGAGATTTTTCTTGCCATGTCAATCAGTTTTGTAACAAATTCATCGTAACAAAAAGTAGGTTGAATTTTTTTTAATATCTTTGTTAGATTAATTTCTTTTGAGTTGATGTTTTCATAGCATTATTCTAATAGATGTTACATTCATTACCTGTGATAATTCAAAAGTATATTTTAGTTTTTGCTTCAAATTGAGCCAACAACAGTATTGAGAATTTTCAACTTTTAGTTGATAATTTCAAAGTCTCATTGATGTAAAAAGATGACTCGAAATCATCCATTCACTCTTCTACATAACCCAATTAATAATCTTGTTATGTAGGGTATGTGAATCGGTTTTAATAGGCGATAATTTTTCAGAATTTGGCAAATCAAAATGTATTATTTATTCATACAATGATACTCAGTGATTCATTAAAATAGTTTTGAGCTGTGTCCATTGTTTCTCCCCCGATTATGATTCAATATACTGGTCAAAAAAGTAGGTTATGTTTTACTATTATGACATCAGAATATTGTATTTTAATCTCTTACTAGAATAAATGAAAGGTGTACACACCAACACAACTAATAATTTCAGTATTGATCCCTAATTTTTAAAACAATAATTACTCGCTAATTTATTTGTTTGATTAACGAACGTGTGATACTGGATTGAATAATATTAGTATTAGTTATGTATATATAAGCCATCAAATGAAGTGGCTATTTTGATTTCTCAAAACTGATTAATTCTATTAGTAAGTTTAAAAATATTGTGTTACATAATGCTGAATTGAACAGTCGAGGCTATTTCTAAAAATGTTATTTCAACAGAAACAAGTGACCATTATATGAAACGGCAGGTCAATGATTTCGCAATTAAAATATCAGAAAACCTGATTTCAAGTAAGAATTTTGACTGTTAATTATTATCTCTCATTGACTAGTTCCTTGGTTGTGATGCTGTCTTATTACTTTCAACATGACAATTCTACAATGTATTTAAGATATTTTTCTGTTGTAAGGTACATAGTAGTAATGTTTTTAAACGTTTATTTGTAGTTTTAGAGCTTTTTATACTAACTTTTTATACTTAATCATTTAATTTTTAAGATAGTTTGTAGTTGTTTAGATTTTGTATTGCAGTGTTAATTTATTTTTATAGTATCAGTGTAATTGTACGCTTTTTTATGTTTTTCCGGCATCAGTACTGCTTATAGGCTACATTTTTCCTAATTTGCTATTAATATGCAACTCTTTACTTATAAGCAAAAGTTGGATTATTGTATTTTGAAACTCAGGGTATGTCATCTTTGTAACTCATGTTGAAGAAAGCAATTAACATTTCATCCACCTTGTATTTATATTTTTAGATCCTAGAAATTGCCCAGTAATTTGTCCATTAGACTATCATTTTAAACAAACTTGAAATGCTACTGTAGGCTATACGTTTTAATACGTATTCTACAATCCTAATATATATTTTTCGTTATACTAATTTTCAATTACAACCTATATATATTTCCCATTTAAAAAATCTTTTATCCAATATTACTTACATGCTATTGCTATCCAAATTTATTTTGTAAAATATTTGAAAAATTTTCCAAGCAGTTTTTGAAATTCAATGGAATGAAATTTATCTTTATGATTCTACCAGCCGGGTATCTCAAATCATATCATCACTGTATCTAGCTAAACCATTACAATAAAGTTATGATTGAAAATAAAGTTTTGATGAATATATAATGATTTAGTTGAGCGTATCGACCAATCTATTCTATTTTAATGTATAATGATTTAGTTGAGTGTATCGACCAATCCATTCTATTTTAATGTATAATGATTTAGTTGAGTGTATCGACCAATCCATTCTATTTTAAAGTCCTTACAACATTTTGATGAAACACTTGAACTATCGAACGAACTTGTCCACACATTTTGTTTGTCTACAATATCCAATTAACTTTTAACTTGATAAATTAAGAAAAAAGCACTCATAGAATGGCTATTAATATTTTTCATGCTCACTACTTGCCAGATAAAAAAAAGGATATAGCTCTTGCATGATAATTCAATATCTACTCTCAATTATTCTTTCTAGAGTCTAGATTATTCAAACTCTTGTTAAAATAGGTTGAGCTACTGTTTAAAATTTACAATAGAGCATCTATTGGTGCGACATATAGAACACGGCCTAGTTATTTAAATAATTAGAAATATTGGAAAAATATTTATTGATGCAGTGAGAACTAAAAATTGCTAGGATTTTCTTTCATTTGATTCTAATATTTGCTTATCCGTATTCACTTTGTAAATTTGATTGCTACAAAATCATGTTTGCAATATCCATACTTGCTCATTAGTTACATAATTAAATTCATATATTTTCGAATTCAGTCTTAAAAATATATTTATAAAAACTTTCGTATTATTATTGTGGAGCCAGTTGTGGTTGAAGATTGCATACATATTTTGCGAGACATAATTTCTGATTTAAAACGAATTTCTTTCAACAATCATCATCCTAGTTCTGTTACCATGAATCATTAAGGTCTATCTTATTACCTTCTGTGCTTAAACTAGAGCTCTGTAGTATTGATGAGATCTTCAATAATTTCTGTTCAGTTGGGAATTAATTTTAATGTTATTAATAATGATTGAATGATTTTTTTTCATTAATGTTTAATTCTTGTAAATAGTAACATTTTCTTATAAAACATTTAATTTGATAATGAAAAGCAATAAAAAAAATATTGACTATGTTTGTCTTTGGAATCATTTCAGCTTTATCATATTTGTGTAAGCTTTTTATTCATTAGGATGTTACTGAGATTGCATGGTACAATAATGGTGTAGCAGTGGTTTAAAGGTCAATATTTAAATATGCTTATGTTACAATGCTTACCGGTCATAAGACTTTATATTAAGGTGGAATGAATGAGATTTTGTCAGTTCCACAATAATTCATTTCACCTTAATGTGGAGAAAGTCCAAAACATTTATATTTTTTGTGTTTACTTCATATTATTCTTGTTTACCAAAGTAATGGCAATAGAATTAGAAGATGATTAAAGCTGGATTTCCACATATCAGTGTCAGCGGTTATAGTGAGAATATAATTCCCATGTGTTCTAATGGGAGTATTCATACTCGCTCGGCCGGGCTGGGTGGGAACAGTCCAATCAGAACGCATGGAAATTATATTTTCACTGTACCGGTCAATTCCACTGATTTGTTGAAATTCATTTTGAGAGTGTTGCCTTAAGCTGCGTTTACACCAAAGTTATTAACAAAATCTTAATAACTTAATCCTTATAGATTCTATTAGATTGAACATAACTTATCATACACATCATGAACATAACTTATCATACACATCATGAACATATGTGTTAGTCAAGTTCCGTTCAATCTAATAGAATCTATAAGGATTAAGTTATTAATATTTTGTTAATAACTTTGGTGTAGACACAGCTATAGAGAAATGTTGCTGCCTTCATACTATCATAGAGAAACAATAGCGTAAGTAGATATCCCATGGTATAGGAAATTTGTGTCGCAACTTTTACTGTTATCTCAAGCCGATTATTGTAAATTTTTACTGTTTTGTTGGGGTGAGAGTGTATGAACGGCACAATTTGAGAGACTACCAGCGTCACACAGCTGCATGGGAAAGAACTAAGTGAACTATCGGCTTGAGTTAACAGTGAAAGTTGCGACATAAACGCCCTATACCATGGGATATATCTACTTATGCTATCGTTTCTCTATGATACTATTCTATATTCTCCACTGATACTGAGCTGATATGTAGGAATCCAGTTTAAGAGTGTTGCCATTGAGCAAATATAGCATATCTACCTATGCTATCTTTTCTCTATGGTGTTGCCTTCATACATAGGCATTTTATATTCTAGTGAGTCAGTATTTTTCTCTAGAAAAATAATAGGTATATAATCTGTTCCCAGTTGTACCAATGAATAATTTAGCTCACTGTTTTTTTTTTCTGTATTGAAGCCATGTGCACATCACTGCAATATGCATGGCGGAAACGGGGAAAATTTCAACCATTTAACCACGGATTAAACCACTCCTTTCCAATCATTTAACCACTTTTATTATAATAAAATAATAATATTAATTTTCAAATTAATATTTATTTTACAGTTTTGAGTCGAGTAGAAGGAATTTTGTTATCAATTCGGATCTTAATCTTTCTAAATTCAAAATTAATTGTTTAAAAAGTTTGGTGAGAAAATTTTATAAAGTGAAGAAAACATAATTTATTTTCTGAACTGACTATTTTAATGAATCAAAATTCGGGGAGGAACAGTTTTGGGCTGTGCCTGTTGATCCTCCCCAAATTATTCTACATAATAATTTGGTATCATTGAATCAATAAAATAATAATGAATAAATGAAAAGAAATATCCTCCTGTACAGTCATGCGGGTCCCAGTGGTTTGCACAAGACTTTAGAAAATAAGATATCAACAAATTGTTGTAACATTTGTTGCTGAATTGAGAACATTAACACACACATTTTCTTAATCTCTGTTAATTATTTACAAATAATTAGCATCGAAACCGAATGATGAATAAAAACCAGAGATAACAAAAAGTGAAGTGAAATTTTGGAAGGGAATTTAAAGAAAAAATGTTTCAACGAAATATATACTGTATTTTCATAATATTAAATCATACATAATTGTTATGTTATTTACATTATAATTTTATATTTTAATAGATTAAATTACTTTTTAAGTAGTCCAGTAAATCTTAATGGAAATATTTCAATTATTTGGTGGTATATATCTATCTATATTCCTGATAGAAACACGTTGCCTTTTATGAAGACAGAATATCCGTGAAACAAATAGTCAGAAAGATACTTCAAAAACTAAATTATATTTATCCCAATGAGACACGAAATGTATATACACAATATAAAATTGTCTTTTTGAACAAAAAGTAATACATCTTACAGAAATGTTATTATCAAGTGACTTCTTGATTGTTTGCTGTTCAAATCTAAGTTATAACTGAAGTATTTAATACTAATACATGGTGTTCCAGTCATACCGGTAGCTAACAAATTTATTACATATTTTGTAGGGTAATAAGAAAACTTATTAGGGTTGATAGAAGCAGGACTTCCTATATACCTATTATATGGGATGTCCTGCTATAAGACTGGGTTTGGTGGGAGTAAATTGATTACAGTTGGATTATGATAGTATTTTCATTGAATGTAACATTCAATTTCAATTGAGTTTACTCAAAACTTTGAGTTTATTATAAACTTTGGGTTTATTAGTATAGTTTTGGTGGGATTGAATTGATTACAGTAGGATTATAATAGAACTGTATTGATTAAAGTAGGACTCTTCAAATTGAGGTGTAAGTTTTAAAACAGATAACTAATTTTAGGGAATTTGTCGGAAAATACTGATTGTGAATGAGGCTCGTTGTCTAGATTTATTAGTTCTGAGAATGTATGAACTCTTTTCTCTGATTTCCGATCTTGAAATGTCTCCTCTCAATGCTAATAATCTTGCTAGATGGTCTTCAGATATGTCAGGATACTTGTCGACAAGGTTGTGTAGATCTAGTGACAATATTTCGAGATCCTCACTCTTCAGAACTTCGGCAAGACAGGGTATGGCCTCCAGTGGAGATCCAACGCGGTTGGCCATCTTGGGAGCGATCTTCTTAAACATGTCCTTCAGCTGCTGGACCTCTTTGGTGACTTTGGTACCAGCGTTCCGTCGTTCCTCGTATGTCTTGAACGAGATTTTCTTCTGCAGCATGGCAGTGATGTATTTCTGCACAACCATATTCTCCGCCTCCTGAATCACATGTTCGAAGTTGCTCACTCGAAGATGTTTGTAGTCTTGGAAGTAGTCCTCCAGTGTGACGCAAATGGTGTCAATTGGAATGGAACTTGTGACCCATTTTGTTGTGATCAGGTCTTGGAAGTGTACGTCCAGGTCTAGGAAGGCCTCTTCCAGGAGGAATCTCGCTGCTTCGTTTCTGAGGTCTTGGAAAGCTTTGAGGAGATTCCCGAATTTGGATCCTGACTCAGCGTTATGAAAATCTGCTCTCCAGTAATGTTGTTTCATCTGCTGGGCCAGCTCCACAAAATGTATACAATTATTCACTATAGTTATCATGTACTGTGTGAAGAAATGATTTTGACTTCGATCCTCGAAGTGCTTACTCTTGAATTCGATAATTGCATCCCTGTATAATTTCCCATACTGTTCAACTTGCTCCATGCTGAGAAGTAACGCCTTATGGGTCAATGCCTGGCTTATAGTTTTTGTCACCTGGAGATTCTGATCGATCATTTGGAAAATGATGACCGGCGCTGCGGTGTGGAAGTAGCTGTCTTGATCTGCCTCGGGAGGTGTCTGAGCATTCCAATCCATTTTCTCCTGTTCCAAAGTCTTCTGCATCCATTCTATGTAGTTGTCCTTCATGTTGGACAAATACTTGAATTGGAGGTCCGTTATCACGTTTACCTTCAACAAAGGACCCACACTGGTCGTCTCTATATTCAAATCTGGATGTTGCATCAATTCCGGTCCTGAGTAAGTGTTCACAATCCACGACAGCATTGACACATATTCATTTCCATGCAGTCCGTTGCTGATGATTTCTTCAAGGTGTTGTGATAGACACAGATGGTACATCTTGACATACTCATTTACAATGTTGTAACGTGGAGGAAAACAAGGACCACATAATGTCTTGACAACTCGCAGGTCCTCTAAAATAAGCTGACGTGTCAATTCAAGGTATGTTACCAACCACATCTTGTTGTTTTCTCGTTCATCAACCTGGGTCCCTTCAATCCTCTGAGATACTGACGCTCTCAATACTTCCATAGCCTTTGCGCGCCATTCCTTGGGTCGGCCAGGAGGGAGGAAACCACTCTGTTTCTGTAGTTGTAAAAAAGAGGCATCAGCCTTTTCCTCTCTCTCAATTATTCTCAAAGCAGTTACAATCACTGTTGGCTCTTTCCTGACAGTATTCAAAGTTCGACTAAGAACTAGACGCAGTTGTTTTTCCATGAGCTGCGAAATGTTCTCTACATCTTCAAAGTAAGCTTTCAGCAATATTTTATCAGCTTGCTGTTGATTTGGTAACTTGTGAAGTTCGTAAAGCAGTTCATCACGAGAAGTTTCCAAATCCATCAAGCTTTGATGTGCATGCAGTAGTTTACCTTCATTAATCCATTGCTTAGTTTTCTCCACACTCTCAGGAACAGTGAATAGATGTTTCAAATTCTCCATAGCTGTAACGTATTGAGAATGATTCATATTTTTACTGCGTACTTCATTTAGTTTCACTCCTAGGTCAGTCAATGTTGAGAATGAGTCTTGAATTTCATTCAAGTTCTGTTTTATTTCTTTGATGTCCTGTAGAGCAGTTTGAAGCTGGTTTAATCCCAAACATACACCATCTAATTGACTCTGCATGGCCGACTTGAGCATTGCTTCAACAGAAACTTTCTTTCTACCCACTCGTCTCTTGTACTGTTCAAGTTTTTCCAATTGCTGAGGTCTTCGAAAAAAGTTTTCCACATGTTTAACAGCAGTAGCCCGAGCTTCATTTTCTAGTTGTTCCACATCCATGATTTTTATAAACTAGTTTAGATTTTGAGTTGTCACTGATGATCTCACAGTTCGTCTAAAAATACAATGTTGCACTAGCAAAACCAAATACCACTACAAACGATATCACTATTTAATTGTTGAATAAAACACTGTTTTATATCGTAGAAGAATATTCAAAAAATCTTACACACAATGTCTAATTATTAAAACATGAATAAAATAAATATTATTCTAACCTCCAAATTAATAGAACAACTCTGTCGAATGACCTGTCAGCTGTCATTAATGGAATCACTGCCTTCTATACTACGGACCATTTCTGTGCCAAGCTTTGGGTTCTTTTATATTACAGAAAAATGTTATTACCGTTACAAGAAATATTTTTGTGAAATGATTTTCAATCATCACTCTATTCTCACAATATTTTTGATAAATAATTTATTTCTAAATTCAGTGGTTTGTAGTCGAGTTTGATGCCCCAGTAACGTTTGTGGTAGTGGCATCCTTGATTTTCTCTCCTTCCACCACCATGATCAAAAGAATAATCAAAGGAAAGAGTGACTGGAAGACATTTTGGATGAATTGAAACGTTTTTCTTTTATCTTATGAACGTTTGTGAAGGATCCAGTGATAGTGTGAAAGTCAAACTTGTGATTTAGAGGTAAGCTACCTATTTGACTTTTTACTCTTGCAATAGCATCCTTGAACTTCCATAAATATACACTTTATTGGTTCACTCTAGATTTCCAAGCAATGAGCCGACCTGAGCAATGGCGTCAGTTTGTTTTAAAAATACTTTTCCATTCAAACTTTTTGTATCACAGTATTTCATACTATGTCTAAATCTTTGCTTATTCATATTATATTATCCAAGTTCTTTAATCGTTGTTTCTGTTTAGCATAAATTACATAATTTGTTGGTGCATTACCCTACCTTACCAAATCCAGATTGCCTCTTATCATGTTAGATCCAGATTTATAGCCTACATTCCAGGTATTTCAAGTCTATTCTTATCTTTTGTTATTATTTTATTTCTCAATCCTCTCTATACTTTTGTTAATGCGTGGTTTGGTTTATAAGTTTTAGTGAACTCTTCCCTTCTGAGTTGTTACTCTGTAACAGTGTTGGTGAAAAGCTGTTTTCAACAAAGATGGACCAGTTGAGTAGTTTGCTTAACATTCGTAATTCATTGTTCCCTAAAGATTTGCTATATTTAGTTTAAATACTGTAGCTTTACTTTAAGCGTAATTAAAATACTTTACAAACCTTCAAAAATGAAAACCATGTGGCTGAGCTTGTGTGACACTTTTTTAACATATTTTTTAGAAAGATACAGTTCATTGGTTCATAAATATGGTCTTATAATAATGATACTTTCCAAACTTCTCATGCGACTCATGTAAGAGGATTCGGTAATATTCTAGAGAGTTGTGTATGTTTATTGTAGTCTATTGCTGTTTTACATATTGGTTAAAATATGTTGTCCATTGTAGGATTTGTCATTGCTCCTTATTGTGCTTGGTAGCGTTTTTAGTATAAACTTGACTGTAAAGAGCAACTGTAATTTAGTGTAGACCATTAGACCTACTCTTCAACTGTAGAATTTTCATTAATAACTGAGTTAATTATTGGTTTTGATCATTTATTCTTTAAGTGTTCTATCTTCCAGACTTGAAGTATAATATCATTTATTAATACCTTTTTATTTGTCTTATATTTTATATGCGGTGTTCATTACTGAAAAGTATCAACCCTCGGTGGACCCCTGAGTAGCCTAATAATTGTAGTTGAAAATATCTTGTTGGTGGTGGATTTCAGTAGTAATAACTTGGTTTTTATGTTTGAAATCAACTGAAGGAGTCTTCTTTCATGTCTGATTCTAATACCATGGGATAACCCTTTGACCATATTCAATTTCTTAGATTGTTTGAAATAGTTTTAACTTCTGGATTGAAAATCCCAATTATTCATCCTGTTGTTCCCAATGTTGTAAATAGCTTTCCCAAGTTAATTTTGTCTATTTCTGTCTCAGCTAACCCCGTCCCGCCCCGCCGCCTAGCGGACATGCATTTAGTTGGAACTACCTGCAATGTCAGTGCATTACAAGTTCAAGTCAGCTTTGACTTACGACACGATCACGTTTGACGGACTCCACATTTCTGTCAAAGACTTGAAAAAGGCTATTCTCCAGCAAAAGCAAATCGGAAAGACCATTGATTTTGATTTGCAAATAACTAATGCACAAACCAATGAAGGTAGGCGCTCGCTTTACATGATTGTCTTGACAGTCGATTCTTCTCAATCATTTCTCGACTAATAACTTCTAAATCATTTCTCATGGTGTGTAATCTAAGGTCTGGTTGGTGTTAGTGTATTCTTTGATGCCTGGGTGTCTGACGTTTGCGCTTAACCGTTTTAATATTTTTGACCTGCTTTTGGTTCCTAATTTTTTAATATCCTGGTGTGTCATTTTTATAGTAATGTCTTGTCGAAATATTTTCAATAAGGTTCACTCAAAACTCATATACAGTACTATACAAAGGGTATTAACGTATTTTCATTGTAAAGCATATACAAGAAAGCGGTGTTTTCTGAATTTTGAGCTGCATGTGGGTGTATTATAATAAATTCTAATCTGATCTATACTAAGAAGGACTTCATTGGCCTATACAATCATGTACATGGAACGAAATACATACGTGTTTGACGGATTATCACGTATGAACTACGGAACTGAATAACTTGACATTTTACATAAAGATTTTGAATTTATCGAGGATGGTTAGAGACTATTTCCATTTATTTTTTATTAAATAAGTAATTTAATTTTAATTTGTGATACAAAGATTGCGTATAAGTGTGTGGTCACATTGATTGTGTTACACCAGTGGTTCTCAAAGCGTGGGGCGCGATGAATGCTCAGGGGGGGGGGCGCAAAGCTTGGTTGGAAAATGTTTTAAATTTACTTCTAAAATAATTACAATAAGCAGTCCATCTGTTTTTAAAATTACATGTGAGTAATTTTTACTCATAAAATATTTATATCAACCGTATTGTCAAATTCAAATTCTCAATCAATAAATGCTCCCTCAATATGATAGAAAAAAAAACCTCATTGATCTCCAAGGTGACTTTGCGCTTAAAATGAAGTTTGAAGAATATTCTCTTACATCCTTCTGGATTGGTGTGCAAAAGGAACACCCAATTTTGAGTAAAAAGCATTGAAGATATAGACTCCATTTGCTACAATTTATCCGTGTGAAACTGGGGTTTCTGCTCTAGCTGCAATGAAAAGTGAATATAGACCAAGACTGGATGTGACCATAGAGAAACAATAGCATAAGTAGATATCCCATGGTATAGGGCGTTTATGTCGCAAATTTTACTGTTATCTCAAGCCGATTACTGTCTATTATTGTCGATTTTTACTGTTTTGAACGGGTAAGAGTGTATGAACGGCACAATATGAGAGACTATCATCGTCATAAAGCTTTACAGGAAAGAACTACGTGGACTATCAGCTTGAGATAACAGTAAAAGTTGCGACATAAACGCCCTATACCATGGGATATCTACTTATGCTATTGTTTCTCTATGATGTGACCCAGGAACTTAGTGTAGCGTTATCGTAGCTGAGAGTAGAGTAGTGTTATCTTAGTGTAGCGGAGCTGACACCTCATTTCAACAAACTCTGTACGAAAAAACAAGCTCATCCTTCACACTAACGCTCTTTGTATTGTTAATTTCTATGAGAAACAAAAATAACAACTATGTACTATAGTAGCTGTAGTACCCAAATGAATTATATTATTCATTGTTTGTATAGAATTTGTTGTTTTATTATGATTGAAACTATTGCAACATTGGGTTATGTATAGAATGTTGTGCAAAACTTAACTAAATAAATATTGGGTGTAAATTATGTAGGTATATACGTACGTATATGTACTACATGTATAGTAGTCTATGCTACTATGTAGGGGGTCTGGCTTACAGCTGAATTATGCAGGGGGGCTTGAAGTAAAAAGTTGAGAACCACTGTGTTACACAATTTGTGTATATGAGCAAGTGCAAGCTTCGTTATGCATGACCAAGCGTGCAGATGAGAAACTAAATCTGGAAAGAGCAATAGGAACATTCACACTGAAAGTTGCACTTGCTAGTTGCGTACAGTGTGAGCAGCTACCAGTAAGTCACAACGTGTTTCAATGGCACTTTCCAGATTTTGTTTTTTCGGTTCAAACATGATTCGACGTGCACTTGCATATGTACGCATTCAATGTGATCACATCCTTAGATAAAAGTAGCTCAATCAAATAGTTTTTCTATTGTAAATTATTACAGTTGTTAATACTTTTAATATCAGCATGGAACTATAAAACTATATGTGATTTATTTGTGCTTTTTAACAGACCCTTGCGGAGCACGGGTAACATCTGCTCTAATAATTGGTTGAGACAACGATCATATAGTTATCATATATTACTTCGGGGTTAAGTGGTTGATTGATTGATTGAGTGCTTTATTTATGTAGATTACAATATATACCGGCTTATACACTTATATACAATAGCTTACAAAACAGCAAAATTATAGATGAATTTACAAAATATGAATTAAGAAAATAATTATTGAGTTGTATATGATATGAAAAAAAGAAATTTGTAATAACTATAGATAAAATAGATAATATTGTTATGCATCTACATATTGGCGGAGCTTTGAACATATCAATGTCCATTCTTCGGAAAGAATATTCGAAGTATCCTTCCCACTAACTCTCTACCAAGTGGTAGAGAGGACTAGAAAGTCATAACTCCTAATAAAGAATGTTTCCATTAGTCTACTACCAAAATTTGCATTCTGCATCCTTAATATATAATTCTAATTTAAATACGTCCCAATGCAAACTGCATTAATTAATTTTTTTTAATGCAAACTGCACACAGGGACAATAGTAGCTTCCACTAGCTGCTGGGGGAACGCGGAATTGGAAATGTCTTATACATTTGAGTGGGGGTATCACCGATTCTGCCTTCCCGCAGTAGCTAGTGGAAGCTTCAATATTGTCCCTGTGTGTAATCAAGAATAGTAGCCTATATAGAATAGTGTATAGATATATACACTTTTGTATAGCTGAATAGAGTTTAGCTATATACCATCCTTGGGGTTTAGTGTGCTTTAGCATTCTCATAACCTTTGAATAAAGTATTTTATGTATAAAATTATTATATAAGGCTCAGTTGTACAAAAGCCTTAATTCAATTTTCACCATGATTAAATACCATGAGAACCAATCAGAGGAGGCTTCTTCGAAAAGAAGGCTTCTCTGATTGGTTCACGTGGCATTTAATCACGATTAAATTTTAGCATGCTTTTGTGCAATCGGCCTCAAGTTATGCTGTTTTCAAACAATAATTCTCTGATGAATGCTATGTGGAACTTATCAGGTCAATAGAGATAAACTTGAATCCTTACAGTTGAGAATACTGGACACTGAACTGAATCAGGGTTAAAGTTGATCTCAATGTAAACCAGCATTGTCACATTAGTAACTAATTGGAGTCGGTCCATTACCGGGGGAAAATAAGCAAGAACTTTTTTGAAAATAATATATTATTTTTAATGAAAATTTGAATCAATTCCTCAAACCTGTCTGGCAGTTTAAAAGCGTGTTTTGCATGATATTTTTATTGCATTCTTGTTTTGAATAATGTAGGCTACTTGGCAAATTTGCAAGATAACGTCTCTGCAAGTTTATATTTTCTTCTTTTTCCAGTCTATGTCGATGAGGGTGCATTGATACCAAAGAATTCGTCGCTGATTATCGTTCGAGTACCATTGACTGCTCATCAGAAACGAATATTGTAAGTGAACTATTCCTCTTTACTCTATTTATTTCACTCCACTTTGATATGAGTTTTATTCTTCTAATAATTATTATTATCATTTCTTTTGATTGGAATAACAAAAGTGTAAAGTGAACAATAACATTTCGGGTTGAGACAAAGAGACTCATGCAAGTCTGTTTTTCAATATTCTCAGATTCTCACCTTGCCTGAAATCTACATATTTTATCAGTTATTAATTTTCATCAAGAGTAATATCAATAAACTTGAATCCTTACAGTTGAGAATACTGGGAACTGAACTGAACCAGGGTTAAAGTTGATCTCGGTTAATGCAACCCAGCATTGTCACATTAGTAACTAATTGGAGTCGGTCCATTACCGGGGAAAAATAAGCACGTATTTCTTCAAGAATATTTAATCTATTAAAAATGAAAGTTTGAATCAATTCCCCAAACCTGTCTGGCAGTTTAAAAGCGTGTTTTGCATGATATTTTTATTGCATTCTTGTTTTAAATAATGTAGTTACTTGGAAAATTTGCAAGTTAACTTCTCTGCAAGTTTATATTTTCTTCTTTTTTCAGTCTATGTCGATGAGGGTGCATTGATACCAAAGAATTCGTCGCTGATTATCGTTCGAGTACCATTGACTGCTCATCAGAAGCGAATATTGTAAGTGAACTATTCCTCTTTACTCTATTTATTCACTCCACTTTGATATGAGTTTTATTCTTCTAATAATTATTAGGCTATTATCATTTCTTTTGATTGGAATAACAAAAGTGTGAACCGAACAATAACTATGTTTATGTTTTGAAGGGACGGATTCAAAGATCCAAAGGTTCAAAGAACCTCACACGTCAACCGAAGCTTATTGTGTGTCGCAAAAGTATGTTAGTTAGGCCAACCAACTCCCGTGTCTTTTACAAGGTGCAGGAGTTTCTTCCCTATACCAACATCCCATTCCTCACCTGGTTGCTAACAATAACTAAGAGATTAAACCAATTGTAAAGATAACATTAGAGATGAAAAGAGAGATGAGATTAAGATAATTATTGAAAGAGCAATAATTGAATTCACGCTGATAGAGGCCAATGAGAATACCTACTTTAAAAACACAATTAGATTTTTTGTAAAAATTCCTTAACTCCGTGTTTGAATAGAAGCTTAGGGTATGATCACATTGGATGCGTGTGTGTGCAAGTGCACGTCAGATCATGCATGAGCCGAAAATAATCTGGGAAGAGCTATTGAAACACGTTGTGACTTGTCTGTAGCTGCTCACACTGACTGCAACCAGCTAGTGCACGCGTTCAGTGTGAGTGTTCCTATTGCTCTTTCCAGATTTTGTTTCTCATCTGCGCACTCGGTCATGAATATCCAAGTGCTCCCCTGTACGCACCCAATGTGATCGTACCCTTACCGTAGGTACATTATTCTGTGTTCGAAGAGAAGCTAGGTAATTGTTGTGTCATGAATTTCCAAAATGTTTCAGATATTATTTTTGTCTAACCTCTTTACATTCTGTTAGAATTTATATGATTGAGAATTGTATCAGGTACACTGGGTACCTGGGTATCTCTTGATATAGATAACATCATATTCTATTGTAAGGTCCACGTTATAATGGCAGTGGAGAAAGATAGAAGAACAACTTTGCCGATTCTCTGTCTTGTCAATGACTTCTGTAAACGGCAGCTGATACAGGTTTATTGATGTAATATTAACTGTTCACTCTCGTTTAACCTTCCGGTAGTCGCGCCCTACTCAATCACACGAGCAGTCGCGTGTTGTATTTTGTACAACATCCAATTTTCCAAGAGTTATGTACTCTGTTTACTGTCAAAACATAGTAATTAATTGTATAATTACTTTTTCCATCTTTTTGGATTATTTTATGCCTATGACCTATGATCATTTGGATGATTACTATTTCATAGCCCAATAACGTACATCAAACAAAGCCATCAATTCTGTGTTATTGGTTCGTTTATAGTACACGTATACAGTTTTCCCTATCTTATGCACTGTCGCGACTAAATGGCACCTAAAGACTGAACCATTGCTCGGTTGATACTGCAACTCAGTGGAGTGATGGGGAATGCATAGGTTACTCATTCACTGACACCACCCCATTCAATAGTTTTGTGCAGCAAAAAAACTGACACTGTTGTACTTTTTACAACAGCACGACTACCAGAAGGTTAAAATAATCAATTGTATTTTATCAAGCAGGAAATTATATTTTTCAATAAATTCATAATGAGTTTTCATAATTGACATGAAATATTTTGTTAATTATTTATTAATTCTACATTGTTAAAAGACGATCTGGCAACAGAGCAAAGCGAGAAAGAGATAGCGCTATCCGCTTTGTTGAATGATAGACAAGGATAGCAATACCATTGCTAATCAAACACTGCCATTATAACGTGGACCTCACTATAGTTGAGCAACGCTCCACTTTCAATCAGTTTCCATGTTCTATTGTAGGCCTGTATACTCTGTGGTTTTATTTGAATAGGTGTTGATTCTGTATCTTCTATTGAATGATGATAATGAATGTTTACTTATCAAGTGTTGGTTGAATTTGATTGCAGAGAAAGAGCGGAAGCTGGCAACTCGTTGCCTGGAAGTTTGAAGCCATCTTATTACGATGAACTCGAACCGACGAATTCCAAGTTCTCGACGGCCATTGACCTGTCCAGTCTGGACGCTAGCGAAGATGACAAGATTATGGCAATGATGTCCCAATCCACCCTTGAGTATGATCCTTCTAAGTAAGTATAACTTGAATTGCTTTCTACCAAACTTGTCTTCACCTTTTTCATTCGAAATTTCTCGACTATAAGTTATACTGGATAAAACAGGTTTCTTGTTTTCTACCAATTTTTTTCTCTAGGCTATTCTATTTTTATTCGAAATATTTAGACTATACTCTGAATTAAACAAGTTGATATTTGGACAAATTGTTGCCAAAAATTGTGAAATCTCAGTATTTTCATGCAGAAAATTTTTTTTTTATTTTGGATTAGAAAAGGCATTGCGTATCATCTCTGGTGCAGCTTATCTGGAGCACTGTAAGCCACTATTCATAAATGAAAATATTATGACTTCCCACTTCATGGGATGGTGGATTCCAAACTCTTAATGAACGTGAGAAAGAACATTGACACTTATCATTGTAGAGAAGACATTCACAGCTACAATACAAGGAATAGAATCAGAATAGACGTGCCCTTTACAAGATTGAGCAAGATTTTGACTAGTCCTGGCCACTTATCTGTAAAATTTTTCAATATCCTCCCTATTACAGTCAGGGAACTACCAATTGTTTCATTCAGGAAAAGATTGGAGAATCTCCTTTTAAACAATCCTATATATTCTTTTTATGAGTTCCTTCATCTGCCTGTTTCGGATTATTTTTAGACTAAAGTTTGTTTGTTATGTCATGTCTCTTGTGTGAGGTCTGTTTTTATTAATTCTGGTACTAGTGAATAAGATTATTATTAATTAGGTCTGTGTCTATCAATTCTCATAGTGCCAATTTCATTTTTTGTAATGTTCGTTTTTTTTTTGTTTTTTTTGTTATAGTATTAATGACGTTTATCGACTTATATTTTTATTGACGTTTCCTATTGCATTGTTATTGCTTTAATGGAATAAAAGTATTCTTATACTTATGCCTACGATGAGCTTTGCTTGTGCGTGGGCAATGGGAAGTGCGAGGGTGAATTGTTATGAGATGATCAAATATCCATCCCTAATCGATGGGATTCGGCGGAATTTGAACCCGCGACCAGGCAGCACTAGCAGACTAAAGCGTGCAACGCCTTAGTGAACTCGGCTATCTGGCCGGCTATACTGGATATTTATTTATTTACAAAGACAACTCTTCAAGAGTATTTCACGCCCAGGTGATAATGAGGGGATGAATGACAATGTTTTGGGGATATATGACTGGATATATTCAAATTGACAACTCTGCATCGACGTTGATGTATTGACTGCATCTACTATAGCTTGAAGCGTGCAGCTTGAACAGTTTTAAGAGTGTGATGACATTGAATGCGTATATGTGCAAGTGCACGCTTGGTTATGCATGACCAAGCGTGCAGATGAGAAACAAACTATGGAAAGAGCAAGTAGGACACTCAAACTGAACATTCTGGTTCCGTTCAGTGTGAGCAGCTGCATGCACGTCACAACGTGTTTGTATGGTTCTTTCTAGATTTTGTTTTTCGGCTCATAATCTCGGTGCATGATCTGACGTGTACTTGCACATATACGCATACAATGTGGTCACATCCTAAGACTGTCTACATAAGAGTGTGTGGACTCTCCTTAAGAGAGTGTCAAGTTATAAGCTTTTATTGACCGAGCGAATTGAGGTTTAAGATTCAAGTCGACGGTTTGGCATTTCTCTTAATGTTCAAATGTTTATATGTTGCGCATTTACAGCGAAACGCGGTAATAGATTTTCATGAAATTTGACAGGTATGTTCCTTTTTTAATTGCGCGTCGATGTATATACAAGGTTTTTGGAAATTTTGCATTTCAAGGATAATATAAAAGGAAAAAGGAGCCTCCGTCATACGCCAATATTGGAGTAAAAATCAGACTATAGAATTATTCATCATGAATCAGCTGACAAGTGATTACACAGATGTGTGAAGAAGCCAGTCTATTGCTGTATTTCCATAAGGTCTATAGTTTCAATCAGGTAGGCCTACTTGTGGATGAGAATCTACTAGTAAAAAGAACATGCTTTCAGTAATCAGAGCGCCTCCAGAAATTGTGAAAACCAGGCCTGAGTTTGAATGAGTTTATTGATTGTAGTCCTGAGTTTATTGTTTGCTGATGTCTGATGAATGGGAATTGAGGAACACTGACTAAAATGAACAATAATTTCGATCAATGGCTGTGATATAATACTGGTTGTGGAAAGCTGGATTCGCACAAGACAGTGAACAGTGAAAATATAATTCTCATGAGTTGGACTATTCCCACTCAGCCCGGCATATTGAGTATGAATGATACCATTAGAACTTATGGCTATTATATTTTCACAGTTACTGTAGTGTGCGAATCCAGCTTTATAATCAGTAGTGGTTGTGTTTGAAATGTGTCTCAGAATAATTAAATCTTTATTTACTCAGTTGGAAGAATACCTTGAAACTAATTAAATTAGTTTTAAACTAATTAAAATTTTGATGTACTACTTCTCAGTCTCATTCCAGTTACGTCTTGAAACTAATTCGATGTACTACTGTACTTTGAAGTTACATTAATTCAAATCTTGAAATTAATTTGATGTACTAATTTCCAGTAACATTTCAAAACTTATTATTTGATTTACTTCTTTTCAGTTACATTCGTATCAGAGGTTCAAATCAAGTTGGCGAGGTTCCATTAAATTATCGTTGTTACAAGTGCCACCAGCCAGGTCATTGGATCAAGGATTGCTCATTGAATGCTTTACAGGTAATTCTTACCCATGCATTTTACAATGTGCTTCATTGTAAAAAAGAATAAATGAATAAAAATAAATGCTTATTTCCAATCTTCATAATTATTGGCATGGAAATGTGGTTGTTGAATTCGATTACACAATCACGTTGAAGAGTTTTATTGATCAAACAGTATAGTTTGTAGTTCTTTGCACTCTTATGAACCATCTAGATTCGAAATTGATCATTCATTTCCGATTTGACCTTTTCTTGAATGATTTTATAAAGTGACTGTACTATACTTTACATTAAACAAATATTTTGTTTATGAAATCCTAGAACACAAACTTAATCTGCTTGATATTTTTGTTAATCTCTTTAAAGTTTGACTTCTTGTATTAATTTCTTTTTCTGATTTTGTTGCTAATTTCAGGAAACTAGCGTGGAAATAAGAAAGAGTACAGGCATTCCTCGAAGTTTTATGGTACCAGTTGATGGTCCAACAGTGCCAGGCGCCATGATGACCCCAACTGGACAATTCGCTGTTCCACAGCTCGACCAGTAAGTCATTTGCTCGATTTCATATCTAGTTTTTCCCGGTTATCTGAAGAAAAAATCATTTCTCGTAGGACAGATTGAATTGTTGGTTTTGGTTTACGAAAAAAGCTTGATACATAAATAGATTATTATTTATAATTTTTAACTGACTGGTCTGGTTGAACTTGATTCCAAAGGTGCCTACAGATTTACGCGCCGCGAACATGAGCAATTCACTTTGAATCAGCTGATGCCAAGCTTTTTATATCTGTATCTTACCGTTTCTGTAAAAATACAGATATAGTCAGCTGATTAAAAGTGAATTGCACATGTTCGCGGCGCGTATATCTGTACGCACCTTATTAGATTTAATTCCTAGTCCACACTATCGCCAAGTCGCTTGTCAAGCTGATAAGCTTGGCGACGTTGGTCTTGTCATCCACACTGCAATGTGGGTCAAGTGGGAGAGGGGGCTCTTATTGACTCAACTTCGCCCACATCACTTTTAATGTTGTAAAGTGCAAAAGACATCCATCCATCTATCTATCAATGTGACCATTTGTGGATGCTCGGCTGGCCACTCGCCTTCCCTTGCCTGGCCCTGGCTCGACAAAAATCGGAGCGATGGCAAGCGAAGGCCAATGAAGGCGAGCGCTGGCAAAGTAGGCATCCACACTCTTGCGCTCGTCGTCATTTGTACGTACTTGTTGAGAGTGTAGATGCGGCGTTAGTGATGTCATCATACTATCGCCCGGATCTTGCAACTCACTACAATCCAACTCTCCAATTTGCGCAGAATCACGATTCTTCAACCTTCTCCCACTATATCTCAAAACTGTTGAAAGCAAACGATTGTTTGTCTCGGAATTAAAAAAATATTTGATTGTAAGGCCATACTATACAATGATGATTCAATGATTTTATTACAGCCAGAAAATACATACAGTACACCAGGCCATGGCATTACAATAAAATTACAAACAGAATTACAATAACAATACATAAATAAAGATAATAAACAACATGCAGTGCAAGAGCAGGCTTCAAAGCTATTCGGTTTTTCACAAAAACTTACAAGTTTAGTTTACTAAACTAAACTTGATTACAAACACAGAGGAACATACTTATCAACATTTGCAGAGTCTTATTATTAATATTTGACAATTCCCCGGTCTATTGACGGCGGTGAAGACCTAAAAAAGTGAAATTGAAACTACAGATAAAAATAGTTTGTAATTTACTGTTGAAAATCTAAACATGTGAAAAACAAATGATAATAGTTTTAATTTGAGTTTCTGTATGAACCTGTAGTAATATTAAGAGACCAGTCGGTCGCATCAAATCACCCATCTACGTAGTTCTCAACTCTAGTTTCAAGATTTATGCATACCACCCCACACAGGCTAGGCCTCGGGGCGTTTTTGTTTTATTCATTCATTTTAAAGGAACCTTATCTTCATGTTAAATCATTATTTTACTGTACATTTATATGTTTCGATGATAAGAAACAGATTTTCCTGTTATTGTACTGTTCTTGGATGAATAAAATATTTTTCATTCCAATAGAATATGCATATTTTTGTTTAATTTTGCAGTCAAGCATACAAGGAAGGCAAGAAGCCGGTTGCACAGACTGACATGGAAAAGCCGGCGATTCCTGAAGATTTGCTGTGCTCACTGTGCAATGACCTGCTCACCGATGCTGTCATGATACCTTGCTGCGGCAATTCCTTCTGTGACGATTGTAAGTCCATTTCTACTATACATTTATTCTGTTAGGGGAAAACATAGTGCAGCGGCGATTTAGAATGTATCAGGCCAGGATAGCCGAGACGACTAAGGCGTTACATCCTTCTGTCTTTTAGCGCTATTTGGTCGTGGGTTCGATTCCCGCCGGTAGGCATGGACTAATTTCTGAGATATTCCAAGAAATGTGCACATTTCTGCAATATTGCAATAACCATTATGCGCATATGAACTTGAGACCGGTTGCATTGGGCGATACCACTATATAATGTTTTACTCTCTGCTGTTTTCCAGGCATCAGGACAGTTCTGCTGGAATCTGAGAACCATCAGTGCCCCGACTGCAAGGAATGCAGCGTGTCTCCAGACACACTGATTCCGAACCGGTTTCTGCGCACCAATGTGAACAACTTTAAGAGTCAGACGGGGTACAGCCGGAGTCAGGCTGCCCCCCTGCAGTCGAGCAAGGATGCTGCTCCGCCCCCTCAGACTAGCCAACCGACACAACCTGATCCGTCTTATCAGGCTAGTGCTGCAACCACGGCGCAAGGTTGGTCTACTTATTCTAAATTATGAATTAATTCTACTTATTATTCAAGGTAGCAAGGTTAGTCTACTTGCAAACATTCCGTGGTTGAAAAACGATAATTGTCGTAAATTTTCAATGATCTTTACAAATTTGTATTATTCTTTAGTTGTGGAACTGGAATAACTATTATACCTTTTTTAAATATCTAGTTGAGGAACTGTAATGATTTTTACCTTTTATAACTATCTGTTTTCAAACACCGAATTCCATTGTTAACTACTTGTGAAGTAGCCTTCTATTGAAGTACTCATAACGGGCTTTGATAATGGCTGTTTTCACACTCACCGATTGTCGACCGACACTCAAAATTGTTTAATGATTGCCTGAGAATCAGCTTAGCCAATCAGAGGACAGTTCTGAGTATTGGCCGACAATCGGTGAGTGTGAAAACGGCCAGTAGAGTACTGAAGTACTAAAAACTGCTACCGGTACAAACAATGAAATATTTATGCAGCTCTATCTAGGATTTACCAGATGTAAACATCCAGATGTATTCGTCTAAAATGAACTACTTTATTTCAACATTAAGTAGGCCTAATTGTTTTCCAATATAAATTGCTAGTATAAAATACTATCAATCTGAGTTATTATCAATTCAAGTGAATTAATTATAAATATTATCAATTAAGTTATCAAATATATTAATTTTAGTTTCCAATCTTAGTTCTTGATGTATTGTAGTTTCTGTTATTCTCTTTGTGAAAGCGTTATTTGTTATTAAGAATTCTTGAGAAGAATGATAGTTGTTTAAATATAAAGAAAATAAAAATCTCATTACCCTTTTTTTGAAATATTTTATTTTATGTGATGAAATATTTCAAAAAAAGGGTACTGAGATTTATATTTTCTTTATATTTATATTACAAGTAGCCGTATACAGAAAAGAGATGATAGTTGTTGTTTGTAGAATAGCTTGTTGAAAGAATTCGAGCCTTATTTAAAATAGTATATTTGAATAAAAATAATTTTTTCAGAGATTATACAAGAAGTGATTGTTAGTCATTCTGTGATTAGATTGAGGAGGGGACTTTTACATATTTTCCCCCATACTCCCCTTTGTCTTTTTTCGAACTTTTATGTTTCTTCTTGTATCTATTTTGTAAAAATCTTTTATAATGATTGGAATAGCTAATCTTTATATTTCTATCATTCTTTCTGTCCGTAGTCCATTTGTTTTTGCAATCTCTTCTTGTTATTTATTTCATCTCCTTCATAAATATTGTAATAGCTAAAATTTATTTTTCTCGTCATTTATCTCCTTAGTCCATTTGTTTTTGCAATCTCTTCTTGTTCTTTATTTCATCTCCTTCATAAATATTGTAATAGCTAAAATTCTTGTTTCTCGTCATTTATCTCCTTATTTGCTTTTGCAATCTGCAATCTCTTTCTCTTCCTTACCTTTCTTTTATCATTGATTTCTTTCTCGTCACCGTTAATAGATATCTATTTTTTCTCCAACATTTATTTCTCCCGTTCTTCTTCTGGCTCATATTCCCATGTGTACCAGTATCATAGCCAAGATTTAAGAAATAGTCAAGACTACAGATGAAAATTACTGAGATATTGTAATTATTTAAAATTGTTGAATAGTAGCGCTCATCGAATTTCCATCTAGCTGTTTACCCTGTTGTCAATATTTGCAGTAGCAGAAGTCTTCGGGGTGAATTACAGCATTTAATTTGGATTTTCGTTTAATAATAATAAATAGTCAAGACCTGATGAACTGAGAATCCTCCCTTGAACTGAAAACCTTGAGAACTTTTCTCCCAAAAGAACCCTTGAAAATCTTCTTTCCCAAAGAACCCTTGAGAATCTTCTTTCCCAAAGAACCCTTGAGAGCCTTTTTCTACTGTCCTGCCCGATTCCAGCTGTTCGATTCTCGTTAAGTTGAGCACGCGGTTGGTAATTTCTGTTGCAGCTGTTTCTGCCCCTTCAGCTGTTGCAGCTGAAATCAGCCGACCGCAGTCGTCTTCCCCTAGCACAACGAGTCCGGTCGAAGTCACCACTCCCCCGCCCGCCTCGGGAGGCCAACCCATCCAGGAAATCGACTCAATGCACATGCGCAGTAGTCACTATCATCACCCGAAGGACGACCGGCCTCCTCACGGTCATTCATCGCGGTCTCACGATCACCACCACTCTTCTTCCTCCTCTGCCTCCTCCTCTCATCACCAACTCCTCCTCCCCACTCCTCATCCTCCTCCTCGTCCAATCACCACTTTCCGATTCCTACCACCAATTGTGTGCCTCCAGGTGTGTCGCTCGACGAGGTGGTGGTGTCCGGCGAGATCGCCCTCAAGCCGAGTATGCGCCCGATGATGCCTCATCAGTGAGTCTCAAATTATTTATTTACAACACGATAGTACACCTGAAAGAGCTGTTATTGGAACTGAAGTTATTGATTAATACAGTAAAATACTGACAGATCTAGCTAACCTATCTCTGTTATAATATGCATCAATGATGCCAAGAGAAGATGCGGCACATGATGCCTAATTAGTGACTGAAATGATTCATGTATTTATTTATGTACTACCTGAACGAGTTGTTATTACAACTTATTACAAATTGAATGATAGTCTACAGTAAAATCCTGATAAAACCAATCTCTAATGCATAAAAAATGTCAAGCAGAATATGTGACCTATGATGCCTAATCAGTTAGTCCAAAATTATCAATAAATAATAATAATAATAATTTATTTGCCAAAAACAAAATTACATTATAAAACTTACTATAATTTAAATTATACAATACAATTCGAATAATTTAAGTTTTTTACAATAGAACAAAATAAATATTACTTGTTGGCACAGCCGGCAAGGAAAACCTGAGCGCCTGCTGCGAGTTCAAAAGCTGAAAATCAACTATTACATTCGTGGAGACAAATAAAGAATAACAAATATAATAAGAATTTCGGTTTTAAGACAGAGTACAATTGATGAATTTTCTGTGATTTTACATAAATACAGTTTAATACCGATAAATTTATGCATCAAAGATTATACATCATTAGTAGGTATGTCTGAAAAAATTTATAACTAGGTTCAGTAAATTCATGGTCATACTAGTCTCTCTCATAATGTGCATCAAAGATTTGAAGCAGAGTATGCAGTCCTTGACGCCTCATCAGTATATTATTTATCGTCAATGATGTTGTATCGTCTGCATGACAGTTGCTATAAGGTAAACACACGAAAAACTTTTCAAGGTGCAGGATATTTAATCCTAATTCGAGTTGAAATATGCAGAAATATGTTGTTTGTCCAAAGATAGACGATTTTGCTTCTTGCCTCATTATTTCAATAAGCTTCATCCTTCTAATAACGCTCTTTGTGTGCACTCACACCCTTAACTAGAAACTCATAGATTCATAATGGATTTTCGTTATCTCAATGATGGTTGTGATGATTTCAATATTTAAGGAAGGTGTGTACAGACTTGAGCGCCACTAACACGCGCATTTCGCTTCGTCAGCTGATGTTATGCTTGTTATATTTGTATAGAAATAGTAAGATACAGAATAATAATAAACATAGTATCAGCTGATGAAAAGCGAAATGCTCGTGTCGCATAAGTCCACGCAGCTTTACGAACAATCAGAACTAAAGAATAGTAGCATACTACTGTCCACCGCTCGTAAGTTGGCCTCTGTAAGGAATGCAGTCGATCTATTTTTAGACGTGACGTAAGGCACTAGAGAGTCAGGCAGCGAGTACACAAACTCTATGATCTATTTGCCTTCGCCAAATTTAATTGAGTAATTTCCATCCCACCAAATTTGTAATTTTAACCAGCGATCTAGTAAATAAACTAGTATTTAACCAGCGAAAAGTAAAATTACATCCTAACATTTTTATTGGTTTCATTAATGCTTTATTAGTCCGGCTTTATTAGTGAGCAGGGTTTGTAGTTACACTACCGTAGTCACACTCATTCATTTCCCTTCTCCACCTCAGACTTCGGAGCCAATTTATGAGCGGTGGACAGTATGAGAATATTGTAAATTGGTCACAAAATTTATAAAATGGAAAAACATAACGTTCTTTCTGGAATGTTATATGAATAAAAATTCGGGAAGAACAGTTTTGGGCTGTGCCTGTTGGTATTCCCACGATTAATCTAATGTATAATTGAGTATATTGAAACATTAAATGAATATTGTAAAAAGTAGTGTTTGAGTAATTGGATACTTTGAAATGTTTGCAGCCAGAGATTGCCGATGGAGGAACGCTCCGGTACACCGACCGTGGATGAGGGGAGTGGCATCCCGGGAGTGGTAGGGGGTCATGTCATGCCCGACACCAGTCTCCCCCCTCCCATGCCCGTGCAGACCACCTATCAGATACCATCCTACCCGCCGCCTATTTACGGTAATCATTTACACATTTCTTAGAATATTTAAATACTGACGGCGCACAAGTTGTTTTTTGACGGTAGTGCTATTTTGTAATTGAAAATATTTATTTTATCAATTTGTATTGTAACCTGCCCCAGATGGGGGTAGAAGATCCCTAACTACAGTCGAACCTCTGTATAACGAATTCGATTATCCCGAGAAAAAATTATCTCGTTATCGAGAGGTATTCGTTATTGAGATGTTCTGTCAAGAAAACTTCCACGATCCTATGGATCTTAAAATATCGTATCACGGCGGTAAATAAATTAATATGGTAGCCTACATAAAACATATCATCGCGAACGTAGGTAGGGTACCTATTAGGCCAATATTAATATGGAAATTTGAAAATTCATGCTGTTGAAAAAAAACATGTTTTTTGAATATTTGTAGAACGTAATAAGCAAGTAAACTTACCAATTGCCTGATAATTTTGAAAGCCTCTAGAACTTCTTGATCTGACGAATTCTTCTCCTCAGGTTCGTCACAGTCATCATCATCATCATCATCATCATAGTCAGTTCAAAGAATTGAATTGTTGAATTGTGTGACAAAAGCAAGAATGGGAAAGTCCAGTCGTTCACCTTCCTGGTCCACAATAATGACAAGCTCTTGGAATTCAATTTTCAGTAACTTGCATTCAATTTCCGACCTGTGTTTTACCTTCTATTGACTGTCTACCACTCTATCTTCTTCCTACCTGAATCGCCATTATTTTTAGTCTATTGACCTTTCTGCTGAAATTAAAAATTCCTTGAAAATGACCGTCTGCTTCCTATACACACTACACTTTGTATGTTGAAGTCAAGAGAAAGCTTTGTTGTTGAGAGGTCCGAAATTCGTTAAATAGAGGTAAATAAGCAGCAAAAACTCTAAAATATCATGGGACCAGGTAAAAATTCGTTGTGTAGAGGATTTCGTTAAGTGGAGGTTCGTTATAGAGAGGTTCGACTGTATTTTGAAGGAGTCATGGGAACTTGAGCAACAACGACTATCTGCTAGGTGATTCATTTCTAATTTATTAAGTAATCCATTTTGAACAAAACAAAATACACTGAACATTATTTAAACAAAAGTTTGAAAAGAAACTACATGACCAATAAGATTTTGTTAACCAGATATTATGAAACTTACATGAAAAACCTTACGAAATTTACTACAACTAATGATTGATTACTAATTAGGGTCTCGGACGGGTGAAAGTTCTTATAAAGAGCTATAATTTTGGCACTCACCCACAGCCGACATAAGTTAGCAGAATCTTATTGTCGCTGCAATAATACTACTTTCTCTCTAAATTATATTTTCACACTAAAGTCCAACTACGGAAATTGTCATTTTAATATCAGGGTCTTTTCTCCTGAAAAATCTTGAATCTAAAACACAAAAAATCAATCAATAAAATAAGTACTTAAATCCTACCCATGTCACAGTATATTATTATGTTAATAAATGAATTTATTTGAAGAGTGCACCGTAGTCTGCTTGATCTTTTGGAACTCAGCGCCCTTATTTATGGACAGTAATTCATGTTCTATTATGTTATTGGAGAGAGTATCCAATTCATCAGGGCAGTTGATTTTTATTTTTTTAATTATCAAAATAACTTTTAGTTTAAATTTTATGTGGGTTCCTAATAACATTCTCACTGTACCGGGCATGTTTACTGTTACTGATATGTGTGAATCTAATTGTAGTAAATTTTCTATTGTTAGAGCACTATTGCTTCCATTATCTTCTCCTCAGAACAATATTACATAACGCTTGTTCTAGGACAAGGGTTAGGCTGGGTCTACCTACACTGGTTAGTCTTGACAAGACTATAGTGAGGTCCACGTTATAATGGCAGTGAAGAAAGATAGGAGAAAAACGTTGCCAAGTCTCTCCATTTTGCCACTGAGTGTACACAGCTGTTACTCAATTCATCCCATTAAATTTGATCTAATAATATTTTTATTTTTTTTATATTTTTTTTATTTATTTATTTATCTACAATGCAAATAACACTAATGTAATAACATTGAAAGATAAAATAATAAGGTAGTACTTGTGCTATTTTTCTTCCAAATTTATAGATAACAAAGTCCAAGATAAGGCTAGAATCTCACGTGTACAATTTTTATAAAATTTTGGTCCAAAATAAACATTAAAACTATAAATTTTGAAAAATAATCAATTTAATGTCAAATAAATCAAGAATATATATTTTTCATGATTTGATTCAAAAATTTGCTTCCATAACTGAGATCAGATTTTATTATTATACAGACCTGAAATGGCGGCTAATTTAAAAAGCTGTGATATACCAATCTGAATTCCAAAACAACAGAAATTAAGCTATTTGGTAGGTATTCTATTCAAATTTCTTTTAAAAATAATAGAAAAATAGAAAGCCTATTTAAATTAAGTAATTTCAATGAAAATAATTATTCTGAAATAAACTTTCAATATTATTTATACCGGTACGAGTAGGTATAACCTATACGTGTAGGCTAACTGAAGCATGGATGAAGTCTAGGATAGTTAGTTATCAACTTTTAAAGTATCATTTCAGGTATTTTAATTTGTGTTTCTCATACGGTAATGTCTAAAAATTATTCAATTGTTTCAAATATTAATTTTAAATCAATTATAAGACTTGTTTATTAAGGTATCTTGATAGAATGAAGAAAAAATGGCGGCTGAGAATTGTTTGTCCACTTTTGTACAGTCACTGTCAAAAGTAAAAATAAAATATTCTGGCAAACAGACAACATTGCAAAGCTAGAGAGAGATAGCGCTATCTTCTTTGTTGTATGATAGAAAAGGACAGCAACAGTATTGCCAATCCTACACTGCCATTATAACGTGGACCTCACTATAGTCACGTTTAGTCGCAATACTTCACATAGTTGCTTATGAAGACATGTCTAATTGCAATGACTAATTAGTGTGAGCTGCGTCACAAGCAGCTATTGTGACTAAACGTGTCTGATCATGTCTTGTCTTGACTAACTGGTGTGCGCCAAGCCTTAAGAATAATTAATGATGTTTAATAAAAATTATTTTGTAAAGTGTCATTTTTTGTGTCTATGGTATCAATTGACACTTGGTCAATTATACAGGGTGATTATAAAAGTACTTAACAACTTTGAAAGTACATAAATATTTATTGAAATTCAATCAATCAATAGTTTATTTTTCCTTCATACAATGCATACATGAATGTCTATAATTACATAAATACAATTGACAATAAATTAACAAAATAAGTTAACAGTAAAATAGTATTATTATTAAATACGGAAAGTCCCTGAGAAGGTTAAAAACCTGAGTTATTACTAAAAAATTACTAACATAATTGAGAAAGGTGTCATTTTGTTACAAAACACTTCAAGTTTAAGGTGTGGGTGTTATTTAAGTTCGATGTGACAGCCGTTGGTAATGCGACATACATCCCACCGATAATCGATTTCTTGCCACTCTCGTACCAGCATATCAGGCGTAACTTGTGCAAACGCAGCGATGTGATTGTGATCCGATTTCGGAGGTCATTTAGATTGTCTGGTAGAGGCGGAACGCAAACCTTATCCTTAATTAAACCTTGATGAAACCCTAAATAAAGAAATCCATCGGTGTTACATCCGGTGAGCGAGGTGGCCATGCAATCCAGCGAAGTTGAAAGCAATTGTCTAGAAAATCCCGAACTTCTTCGTGGAAATAAGCTGGTGCTGGATTTCTTCCTGTGGGGTTTCATTAAGGATAAGGTTTATGCTCCGCCTCTACCAGACAATCTAAATGACCTCCGAAATCGGATAACAATCAAATCGCTGCGGTTGCACAAGCTACGCCTGATATGCTGGTACGAGTGTGGCAAGAAATCGATTATCGGTGGGATGTATGTTGGATCCAACGGCTGTCACATCAAACAAATAACACCCGCACTTTAAACTTGAAGTGTTTTGTAACAAAATGACACTTTTCTCAATTCTGTAAGTAATTTAAATAAATATGTATGTGCTTTCAAAGTTGTTAAGTCCTTTTATAATCACCCTGTATTTCAAAACGACCTTTATCTATGTTCAGTTATGTGTTTGTAACTCCTTCAAATGATTTTTGTGAAATGTGTCCTTTTTTCTGTTGTGTCGAATAAAAATACTTGGCCAGTTATATTTCAGAATGACCTTTATATATGGTCAGTGATATTTTTGAAACTCCTTAAAATTATTTTGATAAAAGTGTCCTTTTTGTGTTTATGGTTATCGAATCACATTAATTTTGCATTCTTTTGAAGACTGTATTATCTGAAACTTTTTGTGCCGGTTGCACAACAGCCGGTTTAACACCGTGATTAATTCCACGAGAACCAATCAGAGAAGCCGTCTTTTCAAAACGCCTTCTCTGATTGGTTCTCATGAAATTAATCACGGTTAAAATTTAACCGGCTGTTTTGCAACCGGGCCTCTGTGTTGCATATCTATTATTTTTTACTATTACTTTCAAACTTTAATTATAAAACATGAAGTGAAAAATGCACTTACTATTAGCAGTGAAGCTCGTTTCGACACCTGGTGTAGGTAATCATCAAGCTGGGCGTACACCGGTTAGTCAAAACAAGACTAGTCACGTTTAGTCACAATACTTCACATAGTTGCTTGTGACAGAACTCACATTGATTAGTCATTGCAATTAGACATGTCTTCATAAGCAACTATGTGAAATATATTGTCACAATATTTCACATAGTTGCTTATAGAGACATGTCTAATTGCAATGGCTAATCAGTGTGAGTTTCGCCATAAGCAACCATTTGAAGCATTGTGACTAAACGTGACTAGTCTTGTCTTGTCTTGACTAACTGGTGTGTGCCTAGCCTTCAGACTGAAGAAAATAACTGGAGTGTCAAGGCTTTATAGTGTTACTGCTAATTGTGCATTTTGCACTTCATAAGTGATTTAAAATTGAAGTCTGAATTTTTCCCTTAGAATGAGTGTTTCGCTCTACAGATACTTTTTAAAAATGTCCATATTTGAAGTGAGAAAAATATGTCTGCGACGGACTTGAAGAAGCGAGCAGCAATCTTATTGTTGTAAAATTATAAGTTTGACTTAATATATCTAATTGAATATATCATGAATAGATTGTTTCATCGAATTGATGAAATAAAAAACACATAATATTGTCGAATTCTACAGTTTTATTTGGTACAGGACCATGGTTTCGTGACCACACAGGTCACATTTTCAAGCTGTCTTGAAGTCTTCAAGTCTTTCAAGACTTCAAGTCAGATTGAAAGACTTGAAGACTTCAAGTCAGCTTCAAAATGTGACCTGTGTAGTCACGAAACCATAGTCCTGTACCAAATAAAACTGTAGAGTTTGACGATATGTGTGTTTTTAATTCATTATGGATCGGTTCTACAACATCGACAGTGACTCAGTCGAATTTTCATCGAATCAAATTCAAAAGTCACTCAGGAACAACTTTGATCACTCTTAATAATTGTATTGGATTATCGCTTTTTATTTAGGCTACTCATGATATCATTGACTACCAAACAGTTCAGATTAAAATAATTATTTTCTATTTTACTTGAAACTTGAAGCTAAAAGAGTTAAAAATTTCATCAGTTTAGATTCCATCTTGGAACAGTTTAGATAGATTGTGATTTTTATCATTTATAAAACTGTGTTTAGACGGAAAAGGAAAATCCCGACCCTGCTACCTATCCCGTCCTTCCATTGGCCAAAACCATTGGTACTATTCTTCCTGGAATAATAGAGGTACAGAACTGATGAATGGAACATTGTCAAGATTCGAGTATTGCTGTAGTAAAGTTGTAATACTGTATTGTAACGTTTAGAATTGAATCTAATTAAAAATATTGCCTGTGGATCAGAATCCACGTTAAGCTTCCTCACATCTCGCTTAATAATCATAATTTTTTCCATTATCTCACATAAGTTTAGGGGTAACCGTCCACTGGAACCGTATTCAACCGATCCGTTCGGCCGTTGGATCGGACGAATCTGCCGGCCGTTAATTCGACCGAATATGGTCGTCCATTGGAACCGTTTATGTCAGTCTAGTTGCCAATTATTGAATTAACTACTATCATAGCCACCAAAATTTTTCACAAACAATGATTATATTGAGATTTTGAAAATTGAATAAATAAATATCCACTAGATTAGTTATTCATTATTAAGCAATCTTTGTTCACAGATTCTTTTGAACATCACAACGATGATATCTTTTTTCTCGCATATCCTACAATGGAACATGCTATTGAACCAAACTATCAACTTTTCATTGTTCATAGTTACAACTTCAAAAAACAAAAACAAACAAGACTGTGAAACAATTTTAGGTTAGGAACACTTTGTTGTCTCAGCTCGTCTAGCTAGTTCGGCCGGAGACGGCCGTGCACGGCCGTATGAATCTGTTGCAATGGACGAGCATCTATTCCTTTCTTTGTTGGGGGATCGTTCGGTAGTTTTCGATGCTAGTTTGGACGAAAACGGTTCTAGTGGACGGCTGACCTAGAACTTTACGGGGGATCAATATGAGCAAAAAGGTTGAGACTCATAAGATTTAAGTACGCTTTAATAATTTAGAAGATTCTGTAAATTCAGGATTCAGAAATACACAATTTTGTAAGCTCTAGTAAACAGTAAATTCTGTATTGTGAAAAATGGAATTGAATCAGTTTGATTCATCAATTATTAATTTATGCACTACCTCCGTGAACAAAGCCACAGTGCATTCTGGTGACGTCAGCACAGGTAGGGCTCCTACACCAATACAAATTTGTTGATTTCAGCTGATCTATATCAGCTAGTGTTTTTATTTGTGTAGGAGCCCTACCTGTGCTGACGTCACCATCAACCACCTGTCTTGCACTATGGCTTTGTTTACCGAGGTTGGGATTTTTGTTAGCCTAGATGAAGTAGGATGAAATTCAACTGCCTCATTTTTTGAAATTTGTGAATCAATTTTTGTCAGTGAGGGAACAAAACCCTTGTTATTTTGATTCAGATGTACAAACATTATTAGTGGAATAAAAATTAATTGATAAATTGCTTCTATTTGTTATTAGTAGTAGAGTAGAGAATGTTCAGAGTATAGAGTAATCTTTGAAATTAATATTTTCAATAAAATATATTTGAGAATTACTAGTAAAAGATGAATTTGGCGCCCTTAAAGAAATATTGTAACTATAACCTTCAATTAGTGTTTCGTATAAATCTAGAAAGGTATTTCCATTTCAGTCCATGATGATTGATGTTATAAAAATAAAGACATAATGAGACGGATTCTTCAAGAACCTACTCGATAAAGATTTTAGCCCATTATGTTGTTATCGTTTTGCTTGTCAGACCCATTGACCGGATAATATACACCTTTTCATAAATTACCATAATATTGAAAATAGTCTACAGGAGGTTTGGCCTTGTCAGAAAATGAATTTCCAATCAAGGATAATATTTTATTGATTACTGTCAATGAATCTTCAATATGTAGGTAAGATCATATTGAATAAAGTTCATTTTCATTCAATGTAATTCACATAGTTTGTGATTTGTTTCGGCTTAAAATTTTCCTATTTATTTGAATATTTTCCAAGTTTTTGATTATCAAGTGCTTTTTTGGTGTTATTTTGTGTCTAATCCATCTAAATTCAATTTTTTTGTGCCGTAGACCTATAAAATATATTTTTAAACTGAACATCTCTTTAAAGGATAGTGGAATATACATAACCTAATTTTGGACTGCATTATTTATCAAAATCGGTAGAGAAGCAGTTTTGGGCTAAGCCTGTTGCTTCTCTCCCAAATAATTCTGTCATGATTTATGTACCAGTAAATAAATAATCTTGATACGTATTGAAGATTCAACGAGTCATCAATGAATTATTATCCTGGATTGGAAATTCATTTTCAACCCTCCTTTCATCTCCTTTCAATGACTCCCAGATCTCTAAGGAAACGCTATTACAGATTCATTATTACTGTTGATTTTGTAGCTTTGTAATATGTGTTCTATTTTCTGTCTTCTTCATTTCCTTGTTGTTTGTGGTATTACTGTTACTTCTTTATTTAGGTGAACTGGATTCAGGGAAAATGCGATACAAGAGAAGAGGTAACAAGTAGTAATTGAGAAAACAAAACAAGCAATTTGGGATTTCTGTGGCACTGTGTTTGTTTTATTATCAGTGGCGTGCGGTCGTACATTATGATTAAAACAAAGATTATTTATTTTTGTTTTTACAATAAAAGTTTATTAGAAAAGTTTTCTCTCAGGTAAATGTTAGGAATTTGAGGGAGAATGTACCTTTGACGATTCAAAATGGATTGAGAGAAAATAGCAGTTATTTAAAAGAAAATATTTAATTAAAGATATACTTGATAACCATTAAGATGAATAACCATTCTGTTACGAATAGCTGTTATTTAAAAGAAATTTATTAGAAAAGTTTTCTCACAGGTACATGTTAGAAATTTGAGGAGAATTTACCTTTTACGAATAAAAATGGTTTGATATAAAATATATGTTATTTAAAAGGAAATTTATAATTAAAGATATATTTCTTATTAAAATAACCATTCTGTTTAGTGAATACAAACAAAAAATTTAAATCCTCCAACAAGATATATCGACATCAACAATTTCATAAAATGAATTATATTGTGCTTTATTTAGCTCCAATCTTGTTTACTGTATTTTTACTTACCTATATGAAATTTCTACATTCTAATTGCTTCTTATTTTTTGTTGTTCTTATACAATGATGTAGGTAATATATTATCAATGCCTAAATAAGTACAATTCAACTCCCAACTACGGGTTAGCTTTTGTTGTTGTTACAATTTTGCATATGAATTAGCTTGTTTTTGTTGATTAATACACCCGTACCAGTATTTAAAGAGCATTTTGACAAGTAAGATACGATTTGGCACTAAATTATTTTCGAACAAACTCCAAAGTCACATATCGTTTATCTTTTTTCAGATGTCATAAATCACTGTCTTATTTTGTTCCTTGGAAAATTAGTTAAAACAACCTATATGAAGATGATTATTTGATGGAAGTTAAACACCCCCGTTTGCATAGAAGTCTGTTAACTTTTAATCCTGAACCAATCAGAGAAGCCTTCCTCTCACTAATTGGTTTTCATGGAATTGAATCAACAGGCATTTGTGCAACCGGACCAATGTGCTGAAATAAGAATACCCTGGTGCCTAAATATCTAGAACAACTTTCAACCATTGAAATAACTAGTACTTCTGTGAATAGTAGACCTCACGCAGTATTCTCATCCACAAGTACCTGATTGAAACTATAGATCTTATGGAAATACAGCAATAGACTGGCTTCTCCACACATCTGTTTAATCACTTGTCAGCTGATTTATGATGAATAATTCTATAGTCTGATTTTTACTCTAATATTGGCGTATGAAGGAGGCTACTTTTTCCTTTTATATTATCCTTGAAATGCAAAATTTCCAAAAACCTTGTATATACGTCGACGCGCAATTAAAAAAGGAACATACCTGTCAAATTTCATGAACATCTATTACCGCGTATTTTAAATTGAAATAATTCTATTGTTGACGGTTTATAATTGAAAGACAAACTTTGATCTAAAAAACTTGGGAACGATGATAATTATTATTTCTTTAAATTGCATTAACTTTAAAAATTAGTTAGCTCAATCATCCACCGCGAGCAATTTTTTAAGTTAATACAATTTAAAGAAATAATTATCATCGTTCCCAAGTTTTTTTAGATCAAAGTTTGTCTTTCAAATTATAAACCGTCAACAATAGAATTATTTCAATTCAAAATATTTGACCGAGCGAAGTGAGGTCTAAGATTCAAGTCGACGGTTTGGCATTTCTCTTAAAGTTTATATGTTGCGCATTTACGGCGAAACGCGGTAATAGATTTTCATGAAATTTGACAGATATGTTCCTTTTTTAATTGCGCGTCGACGTATATACAAGGTTTTTGGAAATTTTGCATTTCAAGGATAATAGAAAAGGAAAAAGGAGCCTCCTTCATACGCCAATATTAGAGTAAAAATCAGACTATAGAATTATTCATCATAAATCAGCTGACAAGTGATTACACAGATGTGTGAAGAAGCCAGTCTATTGCTGTATTTCCATAAGGTCTATAGTTTCAATCCAGGTACTTGTGGATGAGAATACTGCGTGAGGTCTACTGTTCACAGAACTACTAGTTATTTCAATGGTTGAAAGTTGTTCTAGATATTTAGGCACCAGGGTATTCTTATTTCAGCACATTGGTCCGGTTGTACAATGATAATTATTTCTTTAAATTGTATTAACTTTAAAAATTAGGTAGCTCCATTCTTCACCGCTCGCCACTATACTATTGCACTTGTACGTCTTGTCTGTTAATGAATGGTTTTCAAGCTTTGGTAAAGGATGGTGAAAGTTCACTGGTAACGAGAGAATTTAACCATAATGACCTACTGACCTGAGTCATGTAAATATTTTCAATTCAGTTTCACAGCCGTTGAATTCTGGCAATATCTTCATGTCATTGATTCATAAACGTCTATAATTTGAAGAGAATATCTCGAGAAATTGACATCCTTTTTTTATTGAAACCCAATTGGTGTGTAGAGAATACTATAAAGTACGTTGGGATGAGGTCAGTTTATATCGTGTGGCACTAACTGAAACATACTTCAAAATTTGAATTTGACTCTTTAGGCCCTGTTGACACAGAGAGTGATCTGCGATCTTATAGATTCTTATATCTAAAGGTGCGTACAGATTTATGCGCCGCGAACATGAGCAATTCACTTTTAATCAGCTGATGCCAAGCTTTTTATATCTGTATCTTAACGTTTCTGTAAAAATACAGATATAGTCGATTGAAAGTGAATTGCTCATGTTCGCGGCGCGTATATCTCTGTACGCACCTTTAGAGAGCTCTTCAAGGAATAGCTATAGAAACCTATAGGATCGAAGTTCGCTTCCTGTGTGAACGGGCCGTTAAAACAAACATTAAAGCACTGTGTTTCACAACCACCTCCATAAATTGATTGCTACTTTAAATTGGTGATTTTGAGGAAGTATCACAATAACTAATGTAGCCTAATGATCTGTGTGAGATGAATATAACTGCAATTCTTTTAGGAAATTTCTAATGCAGTTGTATTTCATGACAACTTTTAGTTCTTTAAATCTCAGAAAATTGAACTCGTGGAGATGCTTCGAAGATTATTTATTTATTTATTTATTCGTGGACAGAATCACAAATCATATAAATATGATCAGGAAGGAACAACAGGCTTGGCCCAAATCTATTCCATTCCCAAGTTTTGATAAATTAATAAAATGTCCAAAAAATAGGTTATGTTTCTACAGTAAAACGTTCAAGTTCAATTTTCGTCCAAAAAAAATATATACAAGCTAAGCATTGAACATAATTATATAAATGAACATATATACAAGTTACATTTTATTAAACCATTTCAATTAATTAACAACTTTCAACTTCTGTTATAAATTTAATGTCATAAACATCTTTCAACTTCAGTTATTAATCTAATGTCATAAACAACTTTAAACTTTAATTAACAATTCCATAAATAACTTTCAATATTAAAGCTGCGTTTACACCAAAGTTATTAACAAAATGTTAATTTTTATAGATTCTATTAGATTGAACATAACTTATCATACACATGATGAACATATGTGTTTGTCAAGTTCCGTTCAATCTAATAGAATCTATAAGGATTATTAAGCTATTAACATTTTGTTATGGTGTAAACGCAGCTTAAGGTAGCATGAAAATTCTTCATTGAAAAAGTGCTCTGTTGTTTTACAGGAATGTTGTGTATGTAAATATTTCTAAACTGTATGAATTACAGCATAGAGGAAAGATAGCTAGCATCTTTTGCTAATACAAATAGTCATCTAATGCCATCTTTTCTTTATGATTTTAACTACCTACTTACTTGAATGCTTGAAGTCGTTGCCAAGGATTGGAGTCTCCAGATAGGCTGTGTCAAAATCTTATAGTTTGTTGTATAGAATTGTTGGTAGTTGATGGAATGGGAACTAATATTGAGGTTGTGTGTTTTAGGAGGCATGCGGAGTTACAGAGGAGGATATTCCAGACCGCCGAGGTCACGTGGCATGCATTCTGGGTATAGAGGCACTCAAAATGGAAGTCAACTATCGTAAGTTTTAAAACTATTCTCAATGTATCCATTATTCTATTTACTCAACCTGTACTTGAATTTTATATATCACTTTTCTCAATTCTGTAGGATTTCCCGACGGAAAAATGAAACAAAACATAAAAAAGAATGTACCCTATAAAACAATTACTTACTTGAACATATCAGTAGATAGTTTAAATGGATGACATGAAAAATATTTCTCAAATTTAGTTTCATATAATATTAATTTTCATAATTAGGTTTATCGATTTTAAATTCAGCGAATTACGCCAGGTTCTCACAAACACAAGCCCAAGCCTACATGTGAGTCTCTCACAACGTAAGGGTATATATAAATGTACTGTAACTGTACTGTATTATTTGTAAACTGTGAGAATAAATTGATTTGAAAATGAACTTAATTCTGCCTTTCAGTAATGCAACAGTTGAATACAATCACGGCTTCAGAATTATCCATTCAAATTCAAATTTATTCCAATTTACAATCACAAGTAATATGGTAACAGAAACAATGGACAATAATGATCGAATACCGGTATGCTTTATCAGGACAAAATTTATGAATTAGGAATAAAGAATACTTTTGCTGAAAGTATACAATACTCTACGTCTGCGAGTAAAAATGAATATCGATTTAACCTCAATTCCTGGAGAAGAAGAATTACTAGTAGCAATTTTATATAAATATCTAATTATCTAATTTGGGTGGCTCGTTGGAGTAAGTGATAACGCGCCGGTCTTATAATAAAGAGAACCCGAGCTCGAATCTCGACCGGGGCAAACGTGTTTGACCACAGCACAATCACATAGATACGGCCACTTCGTCTTTCGGAGGAATCGATAAGCCATCGGTCCCGACTTCCTAAAAAGTAGTCGTCATCTCTCATAATCATCCCTCTCACTTAATTACATAATATGATAATTATATGTTTTGTCAATAAACTTCTCTGGTTGCAATTCATTGGCAATCAGAGAAATTATTAATTACTATTATTACCCACGCACAAGCCTAAGAGCTTATGTGGGCATCACCCTCAGTGTTATTATTATCACTAACCGAAACATGGTCAGAACTGACCTAAACCAAAACATCCGGTCTCACAGACCGGGTCTGTTTAAAGTGTTATATTTGATATAAATTTAAACATTTTTCATTGGTAAATTTCAATTATAGTAAAGTATAATATAGATTTCAGTTGCAAATTGAGTGATGGAAGAATAGAAAAAAAAATTGGAAACATTGATATGTAATAAATTAATAAATGTATAATGTTGGATGTAAGAACACACACAAACAAAAATCCGTGTAAGATATACTATCAGTTACAACTCAGAACAATAATCATGGAGAAATATTTTATCAATATAGGCTTATAGCAAAACAGAAAGGTAATCATTGAAAATAATAATGTTTTTCATAGTTATCAAGAAACTTGTTTGAGCAAACGTTTTCAGCCTCCAGTTATTTTATTAGCAAGAAAAGTTCATAAATAACTAGTGGTTGGAATCATCTATTTCGTTAAGTGGATGTTTATTTTGTGACACTTCATTGTGGAGTCTCCTATTGATACAAGTTCCAAAGGCTGGGGCTTGTATGGTTGATAACTCATCCATTGTCATCAATTTTCCTAAACCAGCGTTTTCTAAATTACAATAATTAGTTTTTTTCAAATAAAACATGTCAATAAAATACCAAAATAATGAAGAGAAAAACATTTAAAAAAATTGAATGCTCAAAATATCTGTTAGTCGAAACATCTGGTATTCTAGACTGGTAAAAAATGAACGTTATCTGAAAGATCCGGTAGCTGAGACTGGTAACTTTTCAATAAATTGATGTTCACCTGATATCCGTGAGTTGGTGACTGACGAGCATAGTTGAATAATGTTGATGAATAGTGGGGGAGAAGGTATTAGAGCGGGCAGCAATTTTTGATTCACAATTTTGCCACTATGGAAAAAATCATTTTGCCTCTGGTCTCATAGATTCAGACGGTGTTTCGGTTAGAGTGTTATTATTAATTATTAATGATACAGTATTATTGTAAGTATACAGATTTTCTCATTGTAATTTTCTATTGTGTAATGGTTAGCAGTCTGGTCTCTGAATCCAGCGATCCAAATATTATGTAGCATTGTGGAAACTGAAGAATTCGCATAATTTGTTTCAGTGGAGGAATCGAAGACCGGTGGCGACTTTCCAGCGCCTGATGATGGAGAAAGAGATGCGAGCGGCGCGACATCGCCAGCGACAACGCAGCTATTCGCGATCGCGGTCGCGCGGCCGCTCTCGATCAAGGTCGCGCGGCGGCTCCTATTCGCGCAGTCCGCGACAGTCGCGCTCGCCCAGTCGCAGTCGCTCGGTGTCGCCGCTGCAGTCGCCCACGCCGCGCAGTCGCACGCCGATGCGTAGTCGCTCGCGATCCAGGAGTCGCTCTGTTAGTCAGCATGGTCATGCGCGGTCTGTCAGGTGAGATACTTGAATGATACCATATTTACTTTAATAAAAACAACATAAAACATGTAGTTTCAACTTGAAAATGGCCTAAGTAGGCCGAAACGAGTCGTTGAAATGTTTTAAATGAAAAAGGTACTACATGATTTATATTGTTTTTAACTAGTAGTTCTGTGAACAGTAGACCTCACGCAGTATTCTCATCCACAAGTACCTGATTGGAACTATAGACCTTAATGGAAATACAGCAATAGACTGGCTTCTCCACACATCTGTGTAATCACTTGTCAGCTGAATAATTCTATAGTCTGATTCTTACTCTAATATTGACGTATGAAGGAGGCTGCTTTTTCCTTTTATATTATCCTTGAAATGCAAAATTTCCAAAAACCTTGTATATACGTCGACGCGCAATTAAAAAAGGAACATACCTGTCAAATTTCATGAGAATACATTACCGCGTTTCGCCGTAAATGCGCAACATATAAACATACAAACATTTAAACATTAAGAGAAATGCCAAACCGTCGACTTGAATCTTAGACCTCACTTCGCTCGGTCAATAAAGTTGCCCATACAAGTGAAGTTATTTTACTTGTTCGTCAAATGAAACTGCATCAAGGAAGCAAATACTCCCGCAGTATAAATGACACGTCAAAACTCAAAATCAATGCAGTTTCTACGAGGGTCATTTTTTCAACCTCCAACTGGCCATAAAAAGAGGAATGTTTATAAAAGAATACTTTTTCCACTAAAACCTAGTTACAATGGATCAGCCTATCAATCTAATTATATCTGTGATTCATAGCACTTTGTGCCGGTTGCACAACAGCCGGTTAAATTTTAATCGTGATTAATTCCACGAGATACAACCAGAGAAGCCGTCTTATATAAAATGCCTTCTCTAATTGGTTCTCGTGAAATTAATCACGGTTAAAATTGAATCGGCTTTTGTGCAGCCGGCACTTAACACTCAAAAATAATGTGTGAAAAACTCCTCCATAGAATAGAAGGGGTTTGCTCGCAGAAGATCAAACAGTGATTTGCTGAATAAAGTGACTGGTTAATTTTTTCCTATTATAGACTTTTGTTTCTAAAGCTGCGTACACATTATACGCTCTTCCAACCCGCACCGAGCACGCTCCTCCCTCGTACCGCCCTCGTACCGCACTTGTTCCTCCATCGAACCACAGTCGCACCGCCCACGCACCCATCATGAACGTTACGGAAGATGTTAGATCTTCTCGCGTTCCCCGGTCGAACCACTCTAGCACCCCGGTCGATCATCAATCGCTCTGCTGGAGTGACGTTCGGTTGCGGAGCAGAGCGAAAGTCTGTACGCATCTTTAGACGTGATGAGACTTCTGTATTTTTGTTAATCGCGTACGTTGACTATCAAGTTATTGTCTTTTAGAATAGAATAGAATACTCAATTGAGCATTTGCTTATACTTCTAAAATATGGAGCATTTGCTTCATTTTTAATGAATAACGTGAGCAAAACCTTTTGCTCATGCTCATAAAAAAATAGTTTGAGCATTTTCTCAAAAGTAAAAGCTTTTGCTCCAAATTGTATGAATAAACTAGAGCATTTGCTCAACTTTTGAAGCAAATGATTCAAAAAAGGTGAGTCTAGTCTAGAGCAGCTTATCACCTTTTGCTCATAGTAAAATGACTCAACCAATTCGTATCAGGAAGAGGAAACTATACCAGATACGATCACAACCAACAGTTGAGAACTATAAAACTCTTTTTAGATTCAACCATGATATATATCACCATTATCCCTACAAAAGAATAAATACAAAAGATTACCTGTTATAAAGATAGCCATCACAAAATGGGGAATAGGCATTTAAGAAGATGAGAGTGTAGACGATTATAAAAAGGCTATTGGTATTATAAGAATATGCTGAAGATTATTATAGAGATGACATTATTTCACGCTATTATTTCAAAATTCTAAACTCAACTAACCTAAAACTCTATTTATAAATAGAAAACAGAGCAGACGACGCAAACACAAGCGGTGCACCCTACTTTCATATTTAGCGCTTCCGTGACCTATAAAAACAAAGTAAGGCTACAATAGCGAATCAGCTGATGAAAAATCTTTAAAATACGTGAGCATTTGCTCCAGAGTTCAGGAGCATAAGGTAAGAGTATAAGGTAAAGCTTATTCATATAAAAATGAGCAAAAGCTTTTGCTTCTACCTTTTGCTCCTGAGCAAAACCTTATGCTCCATGCTCTTGCTCATGAGCATTTGCTCTGGTTTTATTCATATGGCCCAATGGATATTATATCTAAGTTTGGCGGGTGATATATGAATAAATCATACCTTTTATGTTAATTTTAGTATTATTTTTGTGAATGATATTATGTGTTTTGTTTTGTAGGAGTAGATCGAGATCACCCGTGCTGCAGCACAAGTTGACGCATTCAAGGTCAAGATCGCGAACTCCGTCGCGTATGCGGTCCCGATCAAGGTCGCGGTCTCGATCCAGGCATCGATCCAAGGCTTTGTCATTTATACAATATGTTAGGACTCAAGCGATCCAATCAGCTATACTTGGGTTCAAAAGATATTCTATAATAATGATTCAAGATTCGTTTTATTAACCATCAGGTTACAATTATAGCATTAGGCAAGTCATAATTTTATATACATTTTAAAAGTACACACAATTGGATAGAAAATCAAACTTGATAAAGCATATTTATATCATATTCAAGTTAGGTTTTTAGATATTCCTCAAGCGAGTAAAAAGCATTTTTTTTCAGATAACTGTATATAACTTTCTTAAATTTGTTTGTATGCAGATTCCTGGTTGTTTGAGGCAGTTTATTGTACAATATACACTGTTGGCAAGAGACAGTGGGCCATATGAATAAAGTTGAGCATTTGCTTATACTTCTAAAATATGGAGCATTTGCTTCATTTTTAATGAATAAACGTGAGCAAAACCTTTTGCTCATGCTCATAAAAAAAAATAGTTTGAGCATTTTCTCAAAAGTAAAAGCTTTTGCTCCAAATTGTATGAATAAACTAGAGCATTTGCTCAACTTTTGAAGCAAATGATTCAAAAAAGGTGAGTCTAGTCTAGAGCAGCTTATCACCTTTTGCTCATAGTAAAATGACTCAACCAATTCGTATCAGGAAGAGGAAACTATACCAGATACGATCACAACCAACAGTTGAGAACTATAAAACTCTTTTTAGATTCAACCATGATATATATCACCATTATCCCTACAAAAGAATAAATACAAAAGATTACCTGTTATAAAGATAGCCATCACAAAATGGGGAATAGGCATTTAAGAAGATGAGAGTGTAGACGATTATAAAAAGGCTATTGGTATTATATGCTGAAGATGCAAGAATATGCTGAAGATTATTATAGAGATGACATTATTTCACGCTATTATTTCAAAATTCTAAACTCAACTAACCTAAAACTCTATTTATAAATAGAAAACAGAGCAGACGACGCAAACACAAGCGGTGCACCCTACTTTCATATTTAGCGCTTCCGTGACCTATAAAAACAAAGTAAGGCTACAATAGCGAATCAGCTGATGAAAAATCTTTAAAATACGTGAGCATTTGCTCCAGAGTTCAGGAGCATAAGGTAAGAGTATAAGGTAAAGCTTATTCATATAAAAATGAGCAAATGTATTTGCTTCTACCTTTTGCTCATGAGCAAAACCTTATGCTCCATGCTCTTGCTCATGAGCATTTGCTCTGGTTTTATTCATATGGGCCAATGGATATTATATCTAAGTTGGCGGGTGATATATGAATAAATCATACCTTTTATGTTAATTTTAGTATTATTTTTGTGAATGATATTATGTGTTTTGTTTTGTAGGAGTAGATCGAGATCACCCGTGCTGCAGCACAAGTTGACGCATTCAAGGTCACGATCGCGAACTCCGTCGCGTATGCGGTCGCGATCAAGGTCGCGGTCTCGATCCAGGCATCGATCCAAGTCTCCGTCGATCATCAAGAAGAAGCGCAAGTCTCGATCTCGAACGCCCAAGTCTGATAGCTACTCACTATCGATCAGCAGGTAAATATTTCGTGTTTTTCAATTTCACGTATTTTTTATTTGAATTGAAATAAAGACATAGAAATTATAGTATTATGATAAAATTCATCAGTCTTTCAATCTTGTGTTATAAATCTTGAAAATTATTTGTCATAGCTTCCTTGTTTCTGTCTTTTAATGTGTCATTTGCTTGTAATTTGTTACTTTGTCTTATCGTTTGTAAAGATTGAGATGTGACATAGTAATTTTATTTATTTTAGTGGTGTGAATAAGCTCTATTCTTTTTTCTTTTGACATGTTTACATACCTAGTTATTCCAACTCGCTGCTGGCGTACAAGTTGTTCTTTGCCGGTAGTGTCGTTTTGTAATTAAGAGTATTTATTTCATCAATTTGTGTTTTATTTTATGGCAAATAAAATAAAAATAAATAGTATAATACAAGTTATTCTAGTTTTCTCATTTTCAATTTGTCAATGTGAGATAGATATTCTGAAATAAATCTCAGGCTGTCCTCCACTAACGACATTAAGCCGCGTCCAAACTATGTCGATCGACACCGATCGACAATGTCGAACAAGTCTGGACGTGTCGCTAGACATTGTTGAGCGCTGTCGAGTCGAGTCGGAACGCAACCCGAATCAGGTCGGTCCGGATCAAAGACAGTCGAGTCGAAGGCACCAGTGTGGACGTGTCGATCTTGTCACTGCCGTTTTAAAAAATAGAATAGTGCTATACTGTTGTTCAAGTGCTTACATTTTTATTGAAAATGAATTGGAGTGATACCCAAACGTCGAATTTTATTGAAATGTACCGTGATCGTTCTTACTTATGGGATTCAAGTGATGTTGACTATAAAAACAGAAACAAACGGCATGATGGTTTGGTGGAAATTGCGGTGTCATTTGGCATTGAAAAAGTGGAGGTGGAAAAGAAAATTAGAAATTTTCTAATTTTTTCAAAAAAAGTGTATGAATCGCCAGTTGCCAAAAAGTGCAGCGTTACTGCAAGGCGATGGTTTACTGGAATTGCTTTTCTGAATGGTGTGTCTTTTTTAATTACGTTAGGCGCAATCATTTTCAAAATCGGAACTTTTCATTCTAAAAAAGTTTTTAAAGCCCGCGTCACATCTATATTCTAGATTTAATTCGTCAACCTCATCCAGCAATAAATCTTCCATAAATTCCTCCGTACTATACTTTTTTCTGCCTCGAACAAGGCTAGGCCGTACCCAAAATCTCCGCGGGCGACGATCTTTTTGGCTTCCCAAGATGGCAATAAGAATTGCAGCAGAAGCCGCTGCTCCAGCATCTTCATCATCACTCATTTTATATAAAAACTCGATTTATATTTCAAATAAAACACTCGTCCACATGTACTGAGGCAATTTTGTCGAGTTGACAGAGTCGATCGACATAGTGTGGACGCGGCTTTACATACATGATGAACATGTGTGTATACACACATGTCGTCATACATTGTTGTAGATAGGAATCTACAACTTGGGGAATGAAGGTTCAGTATTAAACATCAATATAATTTTTAGCACATAACAGAAAACACTTTACAGTTTTATAATACTAATTTGAAGTAGGTAACAAGATACAAATAGGTGAAAAAACACTCAGAAACTTACATTATTTTCTGAAATTTTCGGTGACTGTGTCACCTTTGTCAATGGTTTGTCAATGTTGAATCTCATTATTCATGAATGAATGAAGTTTTGATTTTGTATCGTTTGATTGCAGATCGCGTTCGAGATCGTTGTCAAGGTCGATGTCACCCAGAGACAGAGAGAGACACCGCGACAGAGACAAGGATCATGAGCGCAAGTTCTCTCCTCACAGACCGGGGAGGCACCGGAGTCGTCCCCACTCCAGGAGTCCTGGCAGGTATGCAAAGATACAAGTCAGTTTTCATTGAAAGTAATCCTAAATACTGAATAAAAGACTACACCTTTCCAACTGTATTTGAGAAAGTATGAATTGTATTTGAGAAGTCATTTTTATTTCAGAAAACATCAGATGTAAATGAGAATAGTCAATCTTATTTGAGAATTCACCACATGTACGGTAATTGAGAATAGTGAATTGTATTTGAAAAATCGTTAAATGTAAATGAAAATAAGAAAATAGTCCAGAATACATTAAGTTGACATAAAAAGTAAGCTGCAATGATCATTATGCTAGTAAGTTAAAATTGGTTTGTGGAAACAACCAGCAGGTATTTTCATTTAATTTCTCAATTAAAACTGGTAACTTCTGGATTTAAAATTATATTTTCTCAAATTGATGTGATACTTTTTCAAGTTCAATTTACCTACTGTTCTCAATTGCAAATGATGACCTCTAAAATAAAATTGACTATCCTCATTTACATATGATATTTCTTCAGATATGAATGACTATTCTCAATTACAATTAATACTTTCTCAAATACAGTTGGAAAAGGTGTAGACAATATCCAGTCTTTCTATTCAGTATGAATATCACCTCCGCAACTCTTTATTCTGGTCTCATCTATTCCAATGCTAGAGCCTTCCAACTCATTCAGAGTCGGAGCGGTAATTTTGTCAGTTCGTGTCCGGCTTTGTATGACGTCATCCTAATGCCTAGTCCACACTCTCGCCAAATCTCTAGCAAAGTTGCTTGCCAAGTCGCTGGTAAGCTTGGCCACTTCGGTCTTGCCATCCACACTGCAATGTGACCATTTGTGGATGCTCGGCTGGCCACTCGCCATCGCTCGACAAACCTCAAAGCGACGGCCAGTGAAGGCGAGCGCTGGCAAAGCAGGCATCCACACTCTCGCCCTTGTCGGCACTTGGCGAGAGTGTGGATGCGGCATCAGAGGAACGATTTGTAGCATGCTGCTCTTGAACTTCTGTGATCGTTCTCATAAATTTGAGTGGTTGAATTGTTCGCTTTTTGATAATATTGTATCGGTTATGTTTTAGATACTCACGATATCCGAAAGACCACGAAGCAATGCTGTATCACGAATCTGAGATGCGTTATCGTCGCGGAGGCGGAAGAGGCAGATTCCAGTCGCTGGTGCGAAAGCCGCCGCCCCCGAGGGGGCAGATCCCAGGGGGGCCCATCAACCCCTCCGACCCCGCGTCTTCTTATTACACTGCGGACAACTACGCTAGTGTCAGGTATTGTAGTTTACCGATTTCAATTGGACCGATTATCTTGAATGTCTTCCTCGAGACCTATTTGATGTGTTATATTATTATCTGATTTGTATAGTCGTATAAGTTGTGGATAAAATACAAGAGTGTCACTCGACAACCAATCGTCGATATCTAGAATATTGAGCATGAATTTTATACATTTTTGTAATTGTTATCCTAGTATTTATCGTCGATGAGTATTCAAATTATTGGGATATTTCTTGTAGAAACGAAAATTCTACTCTCAATTCATCTACGTTTTATCTCTGTCAAAAGCATTTGTATTGAACTTTAAAGTATTGATATTTTTGACAGTTGAGTTGTATGTTTTGAATGCTCATTCAATGATCTTGAATATTTTTTCTATGATTAGAAAAAATATTATTTTATACAATTTTTTCTATTATTAGAGGTATTGTTTTTTGGTTCTCTATGTATAGAATTTTACTTACTTCTTCCATGAAGGAGTAGAGTACAGAAAATTAATAGGTTGAAAAGAGCAACATACAGCACTATTTTTAGGAAAGCTTTTACAACTTACAAATACCTAGCGGAGTTTTTTCTCCTGGGGTTTATCTAAATGAATTTGTATGTAAATACAAATTTTATACGTTTTTTACATAATATTTATGTATTCTTATTATGATCGAATATTCTAATTTCATTGATGATTTATTTAGATTTGCCAGTGTTGTATTGTAGATACTACAATGTTATTGATAATTTAATAATAATGAGTAAGTCTACAAGAGTTACCAAATTCCTAAAAGTACAGACGTGGCTGTGAAATAATTCCACCATTTAATAATAATTATTAGTTATATATCCAATATTGCTCCTTCTTGAATTGATTTCTGATGTACCACAATACCATAATATTACATTTTATTGTAAAAGGGAAATTATTTTTGTCTTTCCATAATTCTATGGCAATGCTGAACAGTACTAGTATATCCTGTGTACAAAATGTGTTATAATATTCAATAATCACTTCATGAATAGAAGTTGAATTGTTGGATTTTTGTCTTATTGTATTGTGAAAAATCACATCACTTACGTGGTTATTCAAGTTTTAATACAAGCCTGAACCGACACATTGTAATAGAATTTTCAAGTTGAGCAATATTGTTGCACTTATTCATATCCATAGAAATGCTCAACCAGAATTTTCTATCACAATAAATTTCGGCTTGGATTGATATGATAGTTTTTGTCTTGTCATGGGTGATTGTGACATTGAAAGTCACTGAAGTATGCTGTTTTGTTATTATTTAGATGTGTAGTGATATTAGAAATATTTATTTATCAATTGGATTTTTTTGAATATTTATTAACTCGTAAATTCACAACTGGAATCAATCTATGAACTTTACGACATCCAGCTTTCTCCAGTTGTGTGATAACCGAATAACGACGAATTCTCACATTTTATCGACCTATTTTTGTGAAATTGAAGAGACTGCTTTCGACGACTCAGTGTTCTCTCTCCATCGACTTATATTTGTGCAAATTGCAATAGACATTTTCATTCAAAAGCGTTTTATACTCCACAGAAAATAGTTGAATGTTCAACGTAATTTCTCGTTTGTCTATCAAAAAACCAAAGTTGACTGCTATAGTTTAGCTTAGATATTATTATTGTGTTGACTGTAATTATCCTTGAATTTTGTTCACTGAAGATTAGTTGATTTGATATACGGTAAAGCATGAATAAGGGAATTGAATCTTTTTCAATTATCATAAACCTTAGCGGTTTATAACAATATGTAAATGGATAGCTTGATATCTTATAGAGCTACTAAATTATGTCGCTTAAAGATGGTTTTAGGCCCGGTTGTACAAAACCTGTTTAATCATAATTAAATGCCACGAGAAGACTTTTTGAAAAGAAAGCTTGAGACTTTTAGTTGCGATTAAAATTTAACTGGCTTCTGTTCAACCGTGTGTCAATTAGAAAAATGATGTTTCATTTTACTAAAAAAAGTAATTATCCAAGAAGTTTCAATGATGACAATACGTGAATAAAACATTCATAATTTGATTAGAATCACAATAATAAATTACAAACATGATAAAAAGGCCCGGTTGCACATAAGCCGGTTAAATTTTAACCGTGATTAACTTCGAGAACCAATCGGAGAAGGCGTTTTTGAAAAGACGGCTTCTCTGATTGGTTCTTGTGGAATTAATCACGGTTAAAATTTAACCGGCTTTTGTGCAACCGGTACTACATCTTGAAGATAATTAAATTACAGTGTATTAAATATTAATCTTTCAATGAATTAACTAGTTTCCTTTCGCTTTTGTCTTGAAAAGAACGCGTTGACTCAATAGGTTATTTTGAAGTATCAAAATTAGATGATTAAAGTGAACAAGATAGTTTTAGGCCAAATCTACACAAAAATGGCGTACGGCACGAATGTGGCGCTTAATTTTGTCACTTCCACGCCACTCTTATTTAAACACAAGGCCCAATACACACTGAAGTGACGTGGCGCCATGTCTCTTCTGTTTGTATTGGACCATATGTTTATATAGGAGTGAAAAAAGTCCGTGCCACTTATGCACTACATCCTTGTCGTATGACAATTGGTCTAATTCCTCATAGTTATTTGTTTATTCATTTTAATTTTTTGAGATTGAAAAAAGTCCGTCTCACGTCTTTTTTATGTAAATTGGCCTAATTCCCCATAGTTATTTATTTATGAAAACATCTAAGCTTACAGGATTTCTTCCAAAAATTGTTTCTTCCATAACAAAATAATCACAATGATTAATAATACATAGTAAGAGTACAAAAATATGGTAAATACTAACTTGTTGGATTTTATCTATATCTATAATAACCATATATTTCCTGCAGTATTGATATATCCAAAGTTTGAATGATTGACATCAATTTCTTGATGCTAATACACTCCAATGAGACAGCTATTTTTTGAATATCAAATCTTCTTAATTTTTCTAAACTTATTCCAATAATTAATTGCTGATCAACAACTATTAGGTTTTTTATCGTTTTTCATTAACAAATTTCATCTTGTCATTGATATTTCACTTTTGTATTACAACACACTTGTGTGTTCATGCTAAGTATTCTCTTATACTCAGAATTATAAAAATAATCTTTATGTGTCCTATCATAGGCTGGGGATGGACCAATCAAGCGAATGCTTCTTCTGAACAAAGATTAATGAAAATCTGAATAAAGCCTGTTTGAAAGCTCTAAAGCCATCAGAACTAACAATAGATTCATACACTTTTGGAAACATAATTTGTCATGTTTCACTTATATATCGAGTGGTTTCTGTGTGTTTTATGCTCTAGAATTCTTGCTCTAGCTGTATGCTAGTTTGGTCTAACCCCATCCATGCAGGAAACATTTCTGTGATTTATTAACAAAGAAGAAGAATGTTTTGTAATTCTGATTTCAATCTTCATTTATAAATGCTTTATTTTGTTGTATATGTGCATGAAATTGTATAGTCTAGTCGATGAAATAACTTTTGACAATTTTATAAACCATTTTATAATAACTGTGATTGTATGAACTTAGACATACTGTGATATGATAAATATTTGGAAAAACTTGCAGTAATTCTAAATTGATTCTAGTTGAATCAATTCTATTGATTCTAGTTTTATGATAAATATTTGGAAAACTTGCAAATTGATTCTAGTTGCTGTGATGAAAATATTGTGATTCACCACATACTTTTAAGCTGTGATATTTACAATCTGTGATATTTATTTCAAGGAATATTTATAATTATCTTTATTATTGGTTTAAGCTTGCATGCTTAGTTGAGAATTGGATTATCTTTGAAATTTCAGATTTGTTTAGACAATAGTGTTCATCCAAATGATGACCATTTAGAATGATGACAACTTGAACAAAAGTTTTATACAGTTTTAATCGAGTCTGGTAGAATATATTTTGTAGCACATTTTTCTGATTGTATGAAATAAGTACGGAGTATCATTAAGTTGTTTAGTGACTATAGCCACTACCTCCGTTGTTTACGGAGGTAGTGCTATTGCATTAGGCCAGTTAGTCAAGACAAGACAAGACTAGTCACGTTTAGTCACAATACTTCACATAGTTGCTTATGACGCAACTCACACTGATTAGTCATTGCAATTAGACATGATGTCTTCATAAGCAACTATGAGAAGTATTGTGACTAAACGTGTCTGATCATGTCTTGTCTTGACTAACCGGTGTACTCCCAGCTTTACTCTTGTATGTTTATGTATATTGATGGAAATGAATGGAATGATGGTGGATATTATTTTAGCAAACATTCCAAATCAGTTTGTTTAAATTTTGTGTGTCCGGACCAAAAATAATCATTAATTTTCCATTTAATTAGTTTTTCATGAAACTTATCTAGATTTTTGTCTCTGTACAACAGTGCTGACCTTTTTATAGAATTGTATAGGGCCATTATAATAGTCCAATATTTTTATAGTCTCATTTCAAACAATAGGACTTATTAGGACGACTTCCACTCGTTTTCTACTCAGATTATTTCAGATCTAGAGAATATTTCAAATCTTCAGAATATTTCCGATTCTAGAGAATATTGCTTTGTGTCCTTAATCTTACAGTAAGTAAGTTATAAATACATTTTTAATGATCTTGAAGATCTCAGCCAACCAAATATTGGAATAATAGCAAAAATGTAGTTGGAACACTGACAATTGTGATGAATATGTATTTATATATAAAAATCAAATACAGAAATCACACAATTTATATATACACTTATAAACTCAAATTTAAAATTGCCGGATGGGTTGGTCTAGTGCTAAAAGCGTCACAAACGTCGGTCTGCTTGTACCGCGTGTTTTGTGGGTTTGAATCCCGCCGATGGCATGGACGTTTGATTTCATCAATTCACCAACGCACGTTCTATTACCCACGCACAAGCAAGTGGGCATCTGGCCCAGACAGCGCACTGGCCTGCACCGTTCATACGGCGCCAAATGGCGAGACAATTGAGATTCCATTTGTGGTGGGGGGGATTTGTAATTGTATAAATCTTGTATATATGGCAAATAAATTGAATTCACAGGGAAAAAAAATAAAAAAAAATTCACAGGGGGGGGCAGTTGTCCTCAGTCTACTCCCGGAGACAGTTGAATTTCGGGCTAACTGTCGGGATAGTTGGCAAGACAATTGGCCTGAAGTGTTTATACGAAGACAATAATTTCATGCCAGTCAGTTGCCTTATGACATTTGTCTCGCCAATAATTGCCATCGAATGAACTAGGCTTAAGAGCTAATGAGCCGTTATATAGTTGACCGGTCAAATTTGGTCAGTTAACATCTGTAATCTCTCGTTGAGAAAAAATTTCGGCGTTCTGTTTACTGTCATGTTGAAACTAGTTTGTTTTGAGGTTATATGTTTAATTATTAATTTAACAGCATGTTTGTTGCTGTTTATAACTGTCATTGTTGTTTTGGTCTTTTTTCATATTGTCCCACAAAGTCCTTAATGAGCACACTTCCCTCTGAATGTAGTCGGTAGTGGCATTAAATTCTTGAGCCAATGTTGGAACTTTGTCCTACTAGATACAGCATCTGTTTTTTTACTCTCAACTCTTTTGAAGTATTTTTCAATAAGATTGACTAAATGCGTTCTTCCACTGTTCGTGAATGTTGGGTCCCTTTTTCTTTTGTTACCTTTAGCCAACACAACATTGACAGAAAGGCTAGAAGACATTCTGGGGCTTTTGAAATTTTACGTATTATTTACAAAAAAAAAAAACTGGAAAATTATTAAAACAATATATCCTTATTTAAATTTCATCAATCAGCTACAGAGGTCCAAAAGTGTTGATTTCTCAGCAAAGGAGAAGCAGCAGTTTATTAAATCATACACCAAAAAAACTGCACTATAAATATTATCAATTACTAAAATGTGTAGGCTAATCTCCACTCATTTTGTAAACGAAACTTGTGGTTTCGGAATCTAGTTGGATTTTCTAGGTTAGGTTTTACAAGCTTACAACGTGAAACAAGTGTCATGGCGGCTCACTGCCACCCTGATCCACTCTAATCTGTCGTTTAGTAACGTAGCATTAGTTTTCGGTGTTGAAATCAAATTTCTTAATCTTTCGTTGAAGTCATCAGTTAGTGTTAACTGGAGATTACTAAGTATTGACGTGAGTTTGGTGAAACTCAGACTCATTATATCAAATACTGGTGGATATTTGCACTCAAACAACTAGTAGAGACTTCAAATGATGCGACTGTATTGGCTCCTTTTTTACATTTTGACTCAAGAAAAGTGTACATGAAAGCAGAATCATCGTTGTGAACATGAACACGGAACAGATACAGCCACAATAGTCTCTTGTAAAACTGTGAAGTGACTGTAAGTTTTGGTAGCGGAAAATTCTGAGCATAGTCGAATTCAATTACCAGGACTTCAGTGCCTTCTTTAGCTTGACTAATAAATTCATTTTTCATCTTTAAGTAAGCATTAAATTTTCGTTTGTGAATGTTGTATTCTAAATTACAAGCATCATTGGGATTTCGTTCAAGTTTTATCTGGTATTCACGACAAAAATCGCATGTATCTGTTTTGGGTTTTTTGAATTCAAAGTTTGTTTCCCTGAAGAACTTAAAATACTTTTTGTATTGCATTTTAAGTGCAGTACCCGTCTTTTCCTTGAAGTACTCTTTGAAAAGATCGTGAATGATCTTTATTGACAAATCAGGGTTTTCAAAGTATAGTCTGTTGGTTTTGATATAAGTATAGTGAGCTGGCTTATGCGGGATAGATTTTAGATGGTCCATGGCCAAAGCATATACATTTGGGGCAATTCTATTGCGGTTTTCATGTTTTCCCCTTTTGTCATCCAAAGGTTCACTATTCAAAATTTTAGACTGAAGGAGCCTTAAACGCTTTGGCCCCTTGAATTGATACAGATTCAACAGGAACGAACGACAGATTGACATTTGACTACCACTTGACTTGAGTTGATATTTCCAATTATTATTCCTTTCAATTTTAGGATCAATAGTTTTTTTTTATTAACCCTTACAGACCTGAAGCCACAAAAGTGATAAATCTATAAATTTTCTCTGATAAATCTTTTATTGATGTCCAAAGATGAGTGAAAAAAATTTTTATATTTTTTTCCTATTATGGGGGCCCTTGGGGGGGTACTGTCACAATTGTGAGACCTGGGTCTGAACGGTTCCGAGAAAAAAAGTGTAACAATTGTGACAATTCACTATTTTCTAATTTATTGAGCAAAAATAAACAATAAAAATGGTACAATAAACTAAGATAAACAATTTTACATATAATAGTACCCTAAATCACGTTGAAAACTTATATAATCATAGCATTGTACCATATAAAAATATTATTGTACTCAAGGATAACATTAGAACATGAAAAAATCGTTATAAAAACATGAAAAACATTACATTTTTACTTTTTTAATTGATTGTCATAGGAAAATCAAACATGTTGAGGTTTATAATTTCTCAATTTTATGGAATTTAACGACCCTGAGTTGTGATTTGAAAGGAGCCGTGGAAGCCAAAACGGCCTCTGGACTTAACCCATCAGGGTTCACACAGCTTAAAGCATTTCGGACGATGTATATTTTGTCGACTATACCGTCATGCCTATTCAAGTTTTGTACGATAGCACTGACTTGGGACATAGCTTTAGTTAGGTGTGACAAAACCTTCAAGTTTTCAACCGGTACGGCGGTAGTGATTATTTGGTCCAATCGGTCAAGGTCTCTCTCTGGAAGCAGCAACGTTGTTTGTAAACTGAAAGAGTCCAGACCAGTGACCATCTTTGTTAGATCTTCAGCTTTTTGAATCCTCGCACCTCTAGAGATGTTCATTTGAACCATCTTCCCGCTGGCTCTTTCGTAGGACCTGGACAGGAGGTTTAATGCTTGGTAGAAATATATGAAAATTGACGCTGAGATTGCTGGAGAGATTCCCTCAAAAAATGAAGGATCCTTAATTCGTAAAGGCCTCTCCTTATACGCCATCATCATTTGGAGTGCAAGGAATGAAGACTTGCAACTTCCTAGTGGGATCGGTTGAACGAACTCCGACTCAATTTTCTTCCTCACGACTGAGTCTGAGTACACACTAAGTGAGGTCTTAAAAATCAACTCAAAGTAATTTATGTAAATTTGCGTGTAGGAAGCCTGGGCATACGTACTGATCATAGTGATCAGCTCATTGACCTCCTCTCGCTTTGGGAATCGTGGCGGATTTGCAGTGAAATCTGCCAGCAAACTACGAGCGCAGAGAATCTTATTTGTTACGTTGTCCATGTTTGGAATTCCATTATCATCATAATAGGTAGGCAATAACATGCCATTCCCGTCACCAAATAGCTGTTCACGTAATGTCACATTGATTGGCGACTTTGTGTAATTGAAGTTTGTATTACCATCTAGGTATGGGATGATGGTAGAGGCGGGGTGGTACTCCGGTGCACCATCACCACTACAAGTCTCCACTGCAGTAACGACTCCAAGCTCAAGCCCCGAATATCCACGAAAATACAATTTCAGAAACTCACCGACGGATTTGTTGCACGGTTTACCGCTTCCACGTAATTGATTCCCAAAGTCGGTCTCCATACGTGCTAGATAATCTATCCCATTCCTCCATAGGGCATCGTAAGTTCGGGGAAATCCGGACCGGATCATCTCAATCTTGAAATCCTCAGTAACCTTGTACACCAAGATAAAATTCGCAAATGCATTGTTGATGTCCAAGCGTTCGCTTAAAGTCAGGGTGTTTGGTACGATCAGTGGCTGCATCAGAAGCCACATCATGGGCAAGTACACGTCACCCATAACAAACATTAAAGTGCTGCTTCCTAATGAGCACGAATATAGGTTACAATTTACATAAGTTTTATACAAATCTAGAATTACGTGAGCAATATCATAGATGCTTATGTAATTGATGTACTCAGTGCCCTTTCACTCTGATGTCATAGATGTATGGACTATAGTACCGAAAGACCTTGCAATAGCGCTTCCGTCCAGGAGTTCGAACGATGTGAATAAATCTCTGTTGATAAGAGACTGGAAATTTCTAATGATTGCAGGCCATCTATAGAGCCCGTCATACTTCACAGTACCAACGCATACATTGGGACACCTGACTTGAGTGCCAATTGAATTATACTTATCTCGAGTGGACTCAGAGATGGTGCACGTGATTGGGAGAATCTTACTCTCGACATATTTCAGCACAGTTATAGGATGTACGTATTGATCAGCGAACATCGACTCAGCAATGTCCAAGAGTTGTCGCTCCTCCGCAGTTATGGGAAGGAACGCTGTCCGGTAGTTGCCTAATGTATCAGTAACATCAGGACTTTGAAAGCACTTAGGGATACGCCCAGCAGTACCACAACGCTCATCAACAAACACACGTTTGCATTGATCCCTCAACTGGTATCGATCGATCGGAGAGTATATCGCGCTAATGATCTCGTCTAAATTACGACCAGCAATCTTTGAAAAATCTACAATTTTGCATTTATCCATTTCGACCTCATTTGAGATAGTATCGACGTCGACTAAAAGTTTCAATCCAATCTTTTTTATAATTTCGACTCCGAGGCAATATTCCCAGAATCCTCTAAACGCAACATCGTTCCTCTTCATTATGTAATCCATTGGATTGTTGAAAATTTGCTACCATCGAATGCTTGCTACCATCGGACTCCCCCAAATCCCTGATATATTCATGGATAGACTTAACTTCAAAAAGATTCAAGGCGTCGAGTTGCTCCCTCGTAATCACAACTTCCGAGCCTCCGCAACTAGCTAAGCACACAACTATAGTATCAAGCGACGTGGGCTTGAGATTCTTGACCATTGACAAATCATTTATCAGTACTTTGATTGGTATTATGGGAAGCTTGTAGTTATCCCAACCGAAAGCCTCGTTCTCCATAGGTCTGACTAATGATATCAGGTCACTATAACGGAATTTCTCGGACTCGACAATCTCCATCATACGGGTAACATATTGAATGTCAAGCTTCACTTTCGCAGTCATGCAAACTTCGATAGCATCGATCGTCCTACTTTTATTGTGCCGGACTAAATCAGAACTCACAAACTCACAAAGCCCATTGAAGTCCCTCTTATACTCTGGATCCGGGTCAATAACTCTCTGATTTTTCAGAGGAGTGCGTGTGTACTGCAGGAAAGCTTCCCACGAACTGATTGTTTTAACGACCCTGAGTTGTGATTTGAAAGGAGCCGTGGAAGCCAAAACGGCCTCTGGACTTAACCCATCAGGGTTCACACAGCTTAAAGCATTTCGGACGATGTATATTTTGTCGACTATACCGTCATGCCTATTCAAGTTTTGTACGATAGCACTGACTTGGGACATAGCTTTAGTTAGGTGTGACAAAACCTTCAAGTTTTCAACCGGTACGGCGGTAGTGATTATTTGGTCCAATCGGTCAAGGTCTCTCTCTGGAAGCAGCAACGTTGTTTGTAAACTGAAAGAGTCCAGACCAGTGACCATCTTTGTTAGATCTTCAGCTTTTTGAATCCTCGCACCTCTAGAGATGTTCATTTGAACCATCTTCCCGCTGGCTCTTTCGTAGGACCTGGACAGGAGGTTTAATGCTTGGTAGAAATATATGAAAATTGACGCTGAGATTGCTGGAGAGATTCCCTCAAAAAATGAAGGATCCTTAATTCGTAAAGGCCTCTCCTTATACGCCATCATCATTTGGAGTGCAAGGAATGAAGACTTGCAACTTCCTAGTGGGATCGGTTGAACGAACTCCGACTCAATTTTCTTCCTCACGACTGAGTCTGAGTACACACTAAGTGAGGTCTTAAAAATCAACTCAAAGTAATTTATGTAAATTTGCGTGTAGGAAGCCTGGGCATACGTACTGATCATAGTGATCAGCTCATTGACCTCCTCTCGCTTTGGGAATTGTGGCGGATTTGCAGTGAAATCTGCCAGCAAACTACGAGTGCAGAGAATCTTATTTGTTACGTTGTCCATGTTTGGAATTCCATTATCATCATAATAGGTAGGCAATAACATGCCATTCCCGTCACCAAATAGCTGTTCACGTAATGTCACATTGATTGGCGACTTTGTGTAATTGAAGTTTGTATTACCATCTAGGTATGGGATGATGGTAGAGGCGGGGTGGTACTCCGGTGCACCATCACCACTACAAGTCTCCACTGCAGTAACGACTCCAAGCTCAAGCCCCGAATATCCACGAAAATACAATTTCAGAAACTCACCGACGGATTTGTTGCACGGTTTACCGCTTCCAAGTAATTGATTCCCAAAGTCGGTCTCCATACGTGCTAGATAATCTATCCCATTCCTCCATAGGGCATCGTAAGTTCGGGGAAATCCGGACCGGATCATCTCAATCTTGAAATCCTCAGTAACCTTGTACACCAAGATAAAATTCGCAAATGCATTGTTGATGTCCAAGCGTTCGCTTAAAGTCAGGGTGTTTGGTACGATCAGTGGCTGCATCAGAAGCCACATCATGGGCAAGTACACGTCACCCATAACAAACATTAAAGTGCTGCTTCCTAATGAGCACGAATATAGGTTACAATTTACATAAGTTTTATACAAATCTAGAATTACATGAGCAATATCATAGATGCTTATGTAATTGATGTACTCAGTGCCCTTTCGCTCTGATGTCATAGATGTATGGACTATAGTACCGAAAGACCTTGCAATAGCGCTTCCGTCCAGGAGTTCGAACGATGTGAATAAATCTCTGTTGATAAGAGACTGGAAATTTCTAATGATTGCAGGCCATCTATAGAGCCCGTCATACTTCACAGTACCAACGCATACATTGGGACACCTGACTTGAGTGCCAATTGAATTATACTTATCTCGAGTGGACTCAGAGATGGTGCACGTGATTGGGAGAATCTTACTCTCGACATATTTCAGCACAGTTATAGGATGTACGTATTGATCAGCGAACATCGACTCAGCAATGTCCAAGAGTTGTCGCTCCTCCGCAGTTATGGGAAGGAACGCTGTCCGGTAGTTGCCTAATGTATCAGTAACATCAGGACTTTGAAAGCACTTAGGGATACGCCCAGCAGTACCACAACGCTCATCAACAAACACACGTTTGCATTGATCCCTCAACTGGTATCGATCGATCGGAGAGTATATCGCGCTAATGATCTCGTCTAAATTACGACCAGCAATCTTTGAAAAATCTACAATTTTGCATTTATCCATTTCGACCTCATTTGAGATAGTATCGACGTCGACTAAAAGTTTCAATCCAATCTTTTTTATAATTTCGACTCCGAGGCAATATTCCCAGAATCCTCTAAACGCAACATCGTTCCTCTTCATTATGTAATCCATTGGATTGTTGAAAATTTGCTACCATCGAATGCTTGCTACCATCGGACTCCCCCAAATCCCTGATATATTCATGGATAGACTTAACTTCAAAAAGATTCAAGGCGTCGAGTTGCTCCCTCGTAATCACAACTTCCGAGCCTCCGCAACTAGCTAAGCACACAACTATAGTATCAAGCGACGTGGGCTTGAGATTCTTGACCATTGACAAATCATTTATCAGTACTTTGATTGGTATTATGGGAAGCTTGTAGTTATCCCAACCGAAAGCCTCGTTCTCCATAGGTCTGACTAATGATATCAGGTCACTATAACGGAATTTCTCGGACTCGACAATCTCCATCATACGGGTAACATATTGAATGTCAAGCTTCACTTTCGCAGTCATGCAAACTTCGATAGCATCGATCGTCCTACTTTTATTGTGCCGGACTAAATCAGAACTCACAAACTCACAAAGCCCATTGAAGTCCCTCTTATACTCTGGATCCGGGTCAATAACTCTCTGATTTTTCAGAGGAGTGCGTGTGTACTGCAGGAAAGCTTCCCACGAACTGATTGTTTTAACGACCCTGAGTTGTGATTTGAAAGGAGCCGTGGAAGCCAAAACGGCCTCTGGACTTAACCCATCAGGGTTCACACAGCTTAAAGCATTTCGGACGATGTATATTTTGTCGACTATACCGTCATGCCTATTCAAGTTTTGTACGATAGCACTGACTTGGGACATAGCTTTAGTTAGGTGTGACAAAACCTTCAAGTTTTCAACCGGTACGGCGGTAGTGATTATTTGGTCCAATCGGTCAAGGTCTCTCTCTGGAAGCAGCAACGTTGTTTGTAAACTGAAAGAGTCCAGACCAGTGACCATCTTTGTTAGATCTTCAGCTTTTTGAATCCTCGCACCTCTAGAGATGTTCATTTGAACCATCTTCCCGCTGGCTCTTTCGTAGGACCTGGACAGGAGGTTTAATGCTTGGTAGAAATATATGAAAATTGACGCTGAGATTGCTGGAGAGATTCCCTCAAAAAATGAAGGATCCTTAATTCGTAAAGGCCTCTCCTTATACGCCATCATCATTTGGAGTGCAAGGAATGAAGACTTGCAACTTCCTAGTGGGATCGGTTGAACGAACTCCGACTCAATTTTCTTCCTCACGACTGAGTCTGAGTACACACTAAGTGAGGTCTTAAAAATCAACTCAAAGTAATTTATGTAAATTTGCGTGTAGGAAGCCTGGGCATACGTACTGATCATAGTGATCAGCTCATTGACCTCCTCTCGCTTTGGGAATTGTGGCGGATTTGCAGTGAAATCTGCCAGCAAACTACGAGTGCAGAGAATCTTATTTGTTACGTTGTCCATGTTTGGAATTCCATTATCATCATAATAGGTAGGCAATAACATGCCATTCCCGTCACCAAATAGCTGTTCACGTAATGTCACATTGATTGGCGACTTTGTGTAATTGAAGTTTGTATTACCATCTAGGTATGGGATGATGGTAGAGGCGGGGTGGTACTCCGGTGCACCATCACCACTACAAGTCTCCACTGCAGTAACGACTCCAAGCTCAAGCCCCGAATATCCACGAAAATACAATTTCAGAAACTCACCGACGGATTTGTTGCACGGTTTACCGCTTCCAAGTAATTGATTCCCAAAGTCGGTCTCCATACGTGCTAGATAATCTATCCCATTCCTCCATAGGGCATCGTAAGTTCGGGGAAATCCGGACCAGATCATCTCAATCTTGAAATCCTCAGTAACCTTGTACACCAAGATAAAATTCGCAAATGCATTGTTGATGTCCAAGCGTTCGCTTAAAGTCAGGGTGTTTGGTACGATCAGTGGCTGCATCAGAAGCCACATCATGGGCAAGTACACGTCACCCATAACAAACATTAAAGTGCTGCTTCCTAATGAGCACGAATATAGGTTACAATTTACATAAGTTTTATACAAATCTAGAATTACGTGAGCAATATCATAGATGCTTATGTAATTGATGTACTCAGTGCCCTTTCACTCTGATGTCATAGATGTATGGACTATAGTACCGAAAGACCTTGCAATAGCGCTTCCGTCCAGGAGTTCGAACGATGTGAATAAATCTCTGTTGATAAGAGACTGGAAATTTCTAATGATTGCAGGCCATCTATAGAGCCCGTCATACTTCACAGTACCAACGCATACATTGGGACACCTGACTTGAGTGCCAATTGAATTATACTTATCTCGAGTGGACTCAGAGATGGTGCACGTGATTGGGAGAATCTTACTCTCGACATATTTCAGCACAGTTATAGGATGTATGTATTGATCAGCGAACATTGACTCAGCAATTTCCAAGAGTTGTCGCTCCTCCGCAGTTATGGGAAGGAACGCTGTCCGGTAGTTGCCTAATGTATCAGTAACATCAGGACTTTGAAAGCACTTAGGGATACGCCCAGCAGTACCACAACGCTCATCAACAAACACACGTTTGCATTGATCCCTCAACTGGTATCGATCGATCGGAGAGTATATCGCGCTAATGATCTCGTCTAAATTACGACCAGCAATCTTTGAAAAATCTACAATTTTGCATTTATCCATTTCGACCTCATTTGAGATAGTATCGACGTCGACTAAAAGTTTCAATCCAATCTTTTTTATAATTTCGACTCCGAGGCAATATTCCCAGAATCCTCTAAACGCAACATCGTTCCTCTTCATTATGTAATCCATTGGATTGTTGAAAATTTGCTACCATCGAATGCTTGCTACCATCGGACTCCCCCAAATCCCTGATATATTCATGGATAGACTTAACTTCAAAAAGATTCAAGGCGTCGAGTTGCTCCCTCGTAATCACAACTTCTGAGCCTCCGCAACTAGCTAAGCACACAACTATAGTATCAAGCGACGTGGGCTTGAGATTCTTGACCATTGACAAATCATTTATCAGTACTTTGATTGGTATTATGGGAAGCTTGTAGTTATCCCAACCGAAAGCCTCGTTCTCCATAGGTCTGACTAATGATATCAGGTCACTATAACGGAATTTCTTGGACTCGACAATCTCCATCATACGGGTAACATATTGAATGTCAAGCTTCACTTTCGCAGTCATGCAAACTTCGATAGCATCGATCGTCCTACTTTTATTGTGCCGGACTAAATCAGAACTCACAAACTCACAAAGCCCATTGAAGTCCCTCTTATACTCTGGATCCGGGTCAATAACTCTCTGATTTTTCAGAGGAGTGCGTGTGTACTGCAGGAAAGCTTCCCACGAACTGATTGTTTTAACGACCCTGAGTTGTGATTTGAAAGGAGCCGTGGAAGCCAAAACGGCCTCTGGACTTAACCCATCAGGGTTCACACAGCTTAAAGCATTTCGGACGATGTATATTTTGTCGACTATACCGTCATGCCTATTCAAGTTTTGTACGATAGCACTGACTTGGGACATAGCTTTAGTTAGGTGTGACAAAACCTTCAAGTTTTCAACCGGTACGGCGGTAGTGATTATTTGGTCCAATCGGTCAAGGTCTCTCTCTGGAAGCAGCAACGTTGTTTGTAAACTGAAAGAGTCCAGACCAGTGACCATCTTTGTTAGATCTTCAGCTTTTTGAATCCTCGCACCTCTAGAGATGTTCATTTGAACCATCTTCCCGCTGGCTCTTTCGTAGGACCTGGACAGGAGGTTTAATGCTTGGTAGAAATATATGAAAATTGACGCTGAGATTGCTGGAGAGATTCCCTCAAAAAATGAAGGATCCTTAATTCGTAAAGGCCTCTCCTTATACGCCATCATCATTTGGAGTGCAAGGAATGAAGACTTGCAACTTCCTAGTGGGATCGGTTGAACGAACTCCGACTCAATTTTCTTCCTCACGACTGAGTCTGAGTACACACTAAGTGAGGTCTTAAAAATCAACTCAAAGTAATTTATGTAAATTTGCGTGTAGGAAGCCTGGGCATACGTACTGATCATAGTGATCAGCTCATTGACCTCCTCTCGCTTTGGGAATCGTGGCGGATTTGCAGTGAAATCTGCCAGCAAACTACGAGCGCAGAGAATCTTATTTGTTACGTTGTCCATGTTTGGAATTCCATTATCATCATAATAGGTAGGCAATAACATGCCATTCCCGTCACCAAATAGCTGTTCACGTAATGTCACATTGATTGGCGACTTTGTGTAATTGAAGTTTGTATTACCATCTAGGTATGGGATGATGGTAGAGGCGGGGTGGTACTCCGGTGCACCATCACCACTACAAGTCTCCACTGCAGTAACGACTCCAAGCTCAAGCCCCGAATATCCACGAAAATACAATTTCAGAAACTCACCAGAACAGCCGGACTTTTACTCACAGTCCTATCGAACGAGCTCACACACCACACTAGTAAAATTTTGGGTATTAATATATAACTCAGTCAATGCCAAACATGAAGCCATTTCAAATACATATTTTTATCCGTCGCACAAGCGAGCAAGTTTGTTATGAAAAACAAAAGAGAAGCTACAATAATTTTGATAACAAGTGAAATAAACAATCTTTCTGTCGATGACAAAACTGTTCAAAGGCAGAAACACCGTTCATTAAACTTTTCGTAAATTAAAACTCTAAAATCCTGATCAATATGAGATAAATATATGAATCATATATATGTCCCATATGACCAGGTGACAGTACTAACAAAAGAGGGTTACAGAGTTTTTTATTTTTAAACCTTGAGTGACCCTACAAAAGGAAATAAGTACATAAACTAGTAATGAATGATATTAAAAGAAACAAAAATATTGAATAAGAAGAAGAATAAGAATAAGAAGACGGAACATTTCAATAACAATTAAATGTAATCAAGTCAGACATTTAGGCTACTTGCACACATAAAAAGAAATCGGGGGTAGTCAGATCAGGAGATCTTGCAAGCCACAATTTTTTGAAATTATTCGTTCACCAAACACGTTGCGCAGGAAAGCCATTGAGATGTTAGATGTATGTGCTGTTGCCCCGTCTTGTTGGAACCAACAATTACTCATTTCCACTTGTGTTAATTGATGCGTAAAGTTCCTTAAAATGTCTGAACAATAACGTTCACTATTGACTGTGTTTGCGAAAAAAATTGGTCCCACAATAGGTGCTCTACTTACAGCGCTACCAACCTAACCGTGAAACTATTCTCGTCATTTCACTTGGTGCACAGGGACTTTCCGAACGCAAAGTATTTTTCATTTGATACATTCTAAAAATCAGAGTAGGCATTTGCTGGAAATGCAGTTGAAATTTGACTCCTTTTACCCTCTTTGACTCTTTGATGATGAACGAATTCCAAACACCATTGTAGGTGGTTCGTAGATTAATTGTTTTGGGATGACAGGACGCAAACTTGATCTCAATTATTGGACGAGTTGGGAATCCTGACTTCTTTTTAGAATAAAGATGAGATAATCTCTTTTTTACAAAGAGTACATTATAATATGAAATTGAATTATAACAAGAAAAATCATTACACATGAATATTATTTCGGATCCAAAATCGTGAAGGTAATACATAAAACGAGTTTGACTCCAAGACAAGTTGGATGAAGGCTTCAGCAAGACTGTATATATCCTTCATCTTGGAAACAGATAATATTGAGAATCTGATGACTTGAGGATCTGAAAACTTAGGAACCAATGAAATAACTCAAACTAAACATACTTAGATTATTGCATTAAACGTGGATTTGAGAATTAGAAAACAAGGTTTAATAAACAATATTATGCCTACTTATCAAGTCAGTAGTGGCTCTGTTCTTTCTGAATCCATACTGTTCTTCCTCCAGTTGAGGTTCAATTACCGACCTCAGTCTCCCTTCAATTATCCTTTCTGTAATCTTCAACCCATGCGAGAGCAGGGTTATTCCTCTGTAATTCCCACACTTCCGCCTGCTTCCCTTCTTAAATATTGGTATGATCATTCCCTTGTCCAATCCTTTAGTATTTTGTTCTCCTGCCACACCTTGTTGATAACTCTGTGGAGCCACTGCAAACCAGGTATCCCAGCCGCCTTGATCATGTCAGCACTCACCTGGTCCATTCCTGCAAGAATATTTATTATGTACCAAGCTTTATAGATAAGTGGGTCCACTATCTACTATTGTTGTGCCGTATTTTATTTGTTTTTCTGTGAAATAAAAACATATTCTTTTCTATGAAATTACTAAAACTAAATGTTTGGATGAGCGTGAGCTTGGATTTCATCAAAGCATATCAGGGTAATCTTATCCTACGTCACAAAACATTCAACAACCATAAAATAATAATTATAATTAATGCCAATGCCATTAAATCTTTTGTTGACATTATACTCGCGTTTTGAAGAATGTTATTTCAAAAAAATCTTCTACTTGAATGTGAACTTGATTCTACCCCACTACAAGTAGACTATAAACTGAATTCTGATTCAATTGTTTGCAGGAAGCATAATTATTTTTATTGTTCACTTTATGAAAGTATTGCCGTCGCTTACGTAACTACAAGGCTAGAACCATTAGATGATCAGGTGATTTTTTTTATGATTCTCGATGTTTTTCAATGTTTTTTGACATCAAGGAGCAGAAATGTCCTAATAACGTCATAGATGCAAAAGTACATCGGAAATCTGAGGTCGGGTTGCACGTCGATAGTGAACCGGAGTCCTGTGTTTGTTTCCAATTTAGCAGCCATATTAAGCCTTTTGAAGAAGTCTGTGTCGGCGGACGGTTCAGGTGCTTCAGGCGTAATGATAACAGGCTGTAACTTTTTTGCAAGTTTAGCGAGAGCTTCATGATTGGTGATTTCAATCGTATACGAGTTGGATGAGGAAGGTTGATTGAAAGAGATTGTGGGAGCGATGGTTTAGTTTTTCTTTGAGAAAGTTTGTTTGGAAAGATGAGTTTTTCGTGAGCACAAAACTGAATGTCACACAGAAGAAGATGTCTTTTAACCACCGATGCAAATTAATAGAACATAACGCCTTTCTTTTTGCGCTCGAAATTATCCAGAAACTCCTAAACAAATTAATCCTGGTTTAGCATGTTCGAATTCTTGTCTGATGTTATTGTTTAATAAATTAGACTTTTATGTACTTTATAAAATATCAACTTATTTCTAATATTGTTAAGCTGTATTATTTTTTCTCATAATTTGTAAATATTGTGAATTTGATTGAATAAAATTTGAATTTGAAACATGGTGCTTGAGAATAGACATAATTCATAAATAGTAAAAATGGTTTTAATAAAAATACAAAACATGCATACAAAATCACTACTGGGACTCTGATATGTTAAGCAACATGGATTCGAGAGCTTCTAAATGGATAGGAAATATAATTATTTTCAGTTATTGAGACACCCTGAACAATAATTCATTAAATTTTATGAAAAGATCTGTGAAAATGAAAATACGATTTGGAACGTTGAACTGAGAAGGTGTGTTGGGATAACTTAAAATCACTACAAGGTCAATGATAGAAAATTGATATCAACACCAATTAGGTTGAAGGTCAGTATTTGAAGCTTTTAAAGTAATTAATCCACTCTTGAACATAAAGCTGAGTTTTTCAATGGAGGAAAAACTATCTCATTTCTATCAAGGAGTTATGCTTTAATGAATCAATTAAACTATGTTTTAGTACCTATGATTCAAAGTTGGGGAAATGCGAGTCTAAGAACGGAAAAGAGATTAATTTGTAATGGAATTGAAATAGGGTACTTACGGTTTCACACGGAACGCACTTCTAGAAGAGTGTTGCAACGAGTATTGCAAAAGTATTGCAAGAGTATTTGTAGAGCTGCCTGGAAGAACGTTTTAAGCAACAAATTCTTGAATTTCGAGAAAACTGAAAAAAACTATTTGCTTCCCAGAAAACTGCAATTTTCTCGATTTTTTTACTCTTTTTCAAAAGACTGATAGAATAGAAAGTGTTTGTATGTATTTCAAGCTATAGAAAAATCTGTGTCAAAAGATATATGAGATTTTGGATAGGTAAGTGTGGAATAAGGTTGTAAGGCACCAAAGAAGTAAAACGTTGTAAGGCACACTATATTTTAATACTGCACATAATATTCAATTTAAAAAAAAACAAAACATGGAATGATGTGAAACTACATGATAAATATTTAATTATAGAATCCAAAGCATAGTTAAACTGATTTTAAATTCAAATAAAATTGTTCATAGCCTTTTCCTGGAGGCAAAAATTTGCTCATTTCACAAAGATCTTTTCTTTTTTCATCTGATATTGGCAAAGTATCTGAATACAATGAGGGCAAATCAGTGGGTTCTATATCTACAAATTTGGCCATTCTGCCTCGTTTTACTTTGATCAATGAAATAAGTTTCGAAAAAGCAAGGATATTGTGCTTTGATCTCATCTTCATTGTTGTTGGATCATCAGCTGTCAGTTGGTTCCACACAGAATCGGTTATTTTGATATTAGTCCTACATAGCTGCTTTTCTATTACATCGAAATTTTTGAAATCTTCCTGCTCCATCACTTTAACTTCAAATGGTTTGGATGGCCTGGCATTTGATATTACTTCAACCCATTCAAAGGGAACAAAAGCTGAAGCTGTTTTTTTTCTTCTCTCAATCAAGGAGAAATCTCGGTCGCATGGCATGAAACTGTGTCCTGTGATTAAAAACTTCTGATCAATGGTGCTAAAGAAATTTTTGTTGACTAACATCTGAAATAGTGAAATCATTCGCCAGTTATTGTTCTGTCCAATACAGCGGTCGGACCAAATTATCAACTTCCTATTTTGACCCAGATGTGTAGGTTGAAAATTTTCAAGGATGTAACTTAGAAGTACCGATGCTATTTCATTTGAGCCCCTTTTTGCAACTGTTTCATCCCATAGATGCATTGTTGCTTTATTGGTCCCTACATCGTGAATACAGCTATTATAAACCAAAAGTTGTCTCTGATAAATATCAGTTTTGAATTTTTTGTGCCTTACAACGTTCTTCCAGGCAGCTCTACATTTAGAAAAGTATAGCAAATTGCAACGAGAACGCACTGAGTCCGTGAACACACTATTCAGCTACCAGTCTGCAGTCGCAGTGAGCCTTCGCAGGGCACAGGAGCTCCGAGGAAGCTCCTCGACGGTTCAAAGTTGGAGAGGGAAACGCTGCGTCCGTTGGATTTGAAATGGAGCGCTGTGGTTGGTGGAAGTTGGTCATCTGACAGACAGAGCATCATGTTGACCTTGAAACTGGCGGGAGAGATCATTTTTATGACGATATTATTGAATTTTGTCAAGTCTGCATTAATCATTGAAGCAGCACGTGGATGAGACTGAACCGTTTTGAAAAGATGAGATGTAGAGAAACAACCAAGTCGACACAGGCAGATTGTTCAAATTTGGACATGACCGGACCATTTTGTCACCCAGAGTGGTAAAAGTACCAATTGAAATTTTAGTTTATTTGCCAAATAATTTTACAGACATAAATCTACAATCACAAAATAATCAAATCAAATAATTTTTATTTTGCATCAAAACAAATACAACATATTATAGTACAAGTTCCTTCTCTTGAGTATAATAACATACTGTAATTTAAAACTAAAAAATATATATAATAAGAGAAAAGGAAAAAAAACAAACTTATGATTTTCACAGAGCAAAATAAAATTAAAATAATAAAGTTAACAAAAGTACAAAAATTACAATAAATTTTGAATTTGCAGATGTTTCCATTTGTTTAACAACTTCAGTTTTTTTTTCTTTTGAAGAAAGACTTCAACTCTCTGCTTTTGATGTTCCCTTTTGGAAGGGGACCTTTGTTGTAATGAATGATCCCCTTGAAAGATGGATTCTTATGATAGTCCTCCATCCTCTGTTGATGCTCGGCTACATTCCCTAGAGGGTCATTCTTGTCGGGATCTATTATTTTATGACCTTGGGAGTGGGCGGGTACAGTATTTTGTTTAAAAGGTTCCGTTACGTAATACACGCGATCAAAAATAGCTTGGGATTCTGGAAAGGGAATAGAAAAGGGATTCTGAGGTATTTTAGTCTTTTTTCCTGATTGAAAGCATTCTAAATCAGTCTGGAAACTTTCTGTCAGAAAGTGTCTTCCTGCTGAAGAAAAATCGACATTGAAAATATTACTCAATTATTTTAATTAAATAAGCAAATTCGTTTGCTTACTGACACCAGACCTGAGCCAGCCAGGTCACTCGATGTTATTATTATTATATGGACGAAAAGTTTGTTTGATTTAAATTTTTACTTGCTCATTGAATATAATATTATTTTTATCAAGGATGGTTAGGTACTTTTTGTGATGTTTTGCTTCCCTTACTATGTGGATATAATGTTTCTTTTCCACTCCCTATCCTTTGTCACTGCATCCTTGTATTCAGAGCTTCTAAAATTCCAAATTATTGGGCGTTTTCTCACCTTTTCTATGATGCTCTCCTCCATTGAAGAAAAAATGATGAAAATCTCTGGGAAGTGGGAAGAGAACAGAGTGACGTCAAATTGAAGAAAAGTCCAACTACAGTGTGGGAGTGAGACGTACTAGTTGCGTTGTGTTGCAAGGAGGAACGCCGAATGAGTCATCACTCTGTGCGCATACGCTACCTCTTCGAATCGCCTGCCATGTATTCAGGTTGAGCGCGCCACACTGAGCTCGCTTTGTCCGCCGTACTACCTCTCAGCGAACTTTTGTTGAATCGCCTAGCAGGCGGTCGTAGGTGGTAGTGCGCCGTACTACCGCCGCGGTAGCGAACTCGGTGTAGCGCGATCAACCTGAATACATGGCTAGCGATTTTTAAAACTTCGCGGTAGCGAGCTTGGTGTGGCGTGCCAGCTGCTATGAAACTTCTGGTAGTGACAAGCTGCAGTATGGGCATATACATTCTGCTGTCACGCATGCGTGATGGTGTGCCATTTTCTCGATAGGAACTGATGCATTGTGACAAAACTGACATTTTTACCACCTTTATTGACACATTGTTATCAGTGTCTCCTTGTCGAATGCACTTGTAGATCATGTGTGATATCACAACGTTTTCTAATGAGAGAAAGCAAGACTTACTTATTTATTTATTCATATTTAACGATACACAAATCAAATACATGATTAGAAAAGGACCAACAGACATATGCATATTTTTGAGATTTATTTTCTTCTTTAATATTCATAAAAATGGAAATATGAATAAAATACTAGGTCATAATATCCCTATAAATTACAACAAATTAGCTGTAAAGTAGCTGAAAGTGAGTGTCTAATTTTTGTCTTCAAATTTTTTAATTTATTTCAATTAATTTAATTGAATTTCGGATTGATTATTGTTTTTCGGCTTTATATCAACATTGTGAAATTCAAAATCAATTTTATATCTGTGTTATCTTCCTCGGATGGTGCGGAAACTTTGGCAGAAATCAAAATTTGAACTTAACCTAATTGTTTGGACCATTTTTAATATGTGAAAATCCAGGAACTGAAGAAGTTTTGGGCAATTGCCTGTTTTTTCTTTCCTAATTATAGTATGTGTATCACCTTGAATAAATAAATAAATAAATATCAATTTATTATTTGATAAATCCTCACAGATTCCTCTCATGTATGAAATTGTTAATGCTCTTTGAATGACTATTCAAACTTCTTTCTGAGATTTATAGTCTTCTTGAATATTCTCAATATTACCATTATCACAGCATCAACTAAACATTTCTCGCACATCTTCTGTTTACACTACATTCTGTTTCTGACTACATTAAAGAAACTCAACGGGGGCGGAGCCGACTGTAATAACATTGTGGTTGAAAAAGGGACACATTACACACGAAACTAATGGTAGATCTTGCATCAAATCAGGACCTAAATATTTAGGAGGTCCTGATCAAATTCAATATCTCATTTATCAGCTGAGGGCAGTTCAAAGCATTATAATGCTCTCCTGTTACTACTTCTTGTTCTCTCACTTTGGCTAGAATATTTGTAGTCCATGAAATATGTTTCTATTATTGCTTCCTGTTCTATAACTTGCATCTTCTGTCTCTCTTATATGTCGCTGGTATTGTTCAAAATATATCAAAATCGACGTTTGTGAAAGATTCTTTCAAAAACGTACGCGCGATTTCTGATTGTGTATCGCCATCATAGACAGTTTCACCTTCAGTTCTTCTCCCTATAGTTGTGCTTTTACAAACAAGTAATAGAGCTTCCAAGAATATGTAGAAGAAGGAGGTGGACGAGGAGAACAAGGAAAATAAGAAGAAGAGAAACGAAATATTGAAGAAGAAAAAGATTTAGGAGGAGAAAAGGATAAGGTGATGAGTGAAGAGGAAGGAAGAAGAAGAAGAAGAATGTAATGTATCCAACATTTTTCCATTCAAATGCATGTCACCGGATTTCAATATTTCCACAATTGACCGAATATAAAAATTTTTAATCCCAAAACTCATGGTCTTAATTATTTTCGAACATGTAATGTTTTTTATCACACCTCACGAACGTTGTGGGAAGTGAGTCTTCACTTCCATCCTCGAAAAATACAGCATAACATTTATTCACATAATCTACCAAACTAATGCAGTTACCAAAAGATTTAACAATTCCTGACAGAAGGGTTTTGGAGCGGTCACAAACAATGGAATTTGGGACTGGAGCACCAGTTCTTTTATAATCTTCCAACCAGCATTGGATTGCTATATTATCATGCCTCTCCGACAACATTTGACAGATTGGAAAATTAATCTCATCTGAAGAAACTACCTGGTACAAGAAAATCGAGCCCGATTTGTTGTTGAGTGTTCGTTTATTTTTTTTTTACAACACCGCCAGTTGCATCTATACATATCGCAGTCCTTTGCCGTGATTTGCAAACTTCTCTGTAGCAGTTAAGCTGTGGAGGTGTCCAATAATGCACAAAAAATGTATCAAGCACCACATTATGGGTACATTTTGTAAAAGGAGTTGTATATTTTATTCTCAAAATTGCTTCCATCACCTGCTTTTTCATAAGGCCTTCCTGTTTCTCTTTATATTTGACACATCTCAAAGCATTTGCTGATGGGAGGCTCTTTGTCTCCATATACCATCAGGATATTCGCCAATTTTGTCCTATAACCTCCAGCCATGTACGATTTCAATCCAGCTCTAGCTCTTTCTTTTCCTTCTTTCAACATTCGTTTCTCTTGTGCACAAAATGGAAGTATTGATAAAATACTAGGTCTTAACATTCCTAGAAATATCAATTAGAGGGGGTGAGAAGTCAAGTGGTACAAGTGACACTAAAAGTTTTGAGAAAAAGCCCTCTAAAGTTGAATTACTTTATTTGAAAATTCAATGTCTGAATTATGTTGAAAATTTCACAGCTAAATTAATCAATATATAACTTGATTTATGAAACAGTCTCTCATCAAAAATTAAATTTCTTCATGGATTTTATCAGTGCTTAGTAAAGTAAATTCGTATGGCTTTTGTAGTGCTTAGTGATAAAAGGCATCACTTATACCATTTGGCTCCCAAATTTCAAGCTTAGTAATGAAATTTCGGTACTTTTATGTTAGCTGATGGTCACTATTTTGGAGGGTATTTTTATACAGTACTCAATTTAACCTATTCCATTCCTAACAAATACATCTCTGGCCTAACATGAGTTCGGATCACATGTTAGGCCAGAGATGGGTTTTTCAGGAATTGGATAATTTGAATCAAGTACTGTATAATGATCACCTCTGGCTAATATAGAAGAGCTGAAATTTCATTTTATTTGATAATAATTATAAACAGTGTATGAGAATACAAATTGATATTACAATCTTGAGAAAATACAATCTTATAAAAATCTGTTTGAAAATACATTTTTACTCAATTTATTGAAAGATGGATTAAATTTGGAGTAGAAAATGATCAGTCTGAATCACTCCAAAATTTGATCAGGTTCATTGTCTGACACATCAAAATTTGGCTCATCTTCAACTGTGTTTCGGTCACGTGGACCTCTTTGTGGCTGATGACGAACTCGCTGAACTTTCAGTCTGTTGTAGAAGGCGTGGTGCACAAGTGGGATGAACTGAAGTAGCTCTTGCAAAATCCTTGTACTTACCGGCCTTAATCCCGGGAATGTTTGGTTTAGAACATAGTTTTTGTGGTAGTTGTGGCCATGGATCATGTTCGGACGTTATATGAATGCTTCCCTTTCTTGTCTAGCGTTGTGTGGTGGAGGGGGGCAATTATACGGTGATGCGCAAAGCATAATTGTGGCCAGTCGCCGATTGACAGCCAATCGAACAGCTCACTTCTCGTAATGTTGATTTTTGCAAAGTGATCTATTGATTATTTATTGTGATTTATTACAAGTGTGGTCTCATCTCGTATTGTGATCTTGACCCGGGATCCTGGAAGCAAGGAGGATTTGGACATGAAGGTAGGCCCATGTTATTGTGCACTTGGCCATTTTAATTGTTCAACTTGCTACCCGACGCCAGACAACCCAAAAGTTCTCGATGTAGTAATTTATACAGTCCACAAACCAGAGTGCTGTTTTGAGCCAGTCTCTGTCGAATAAACAGATCATCTTTTCCCTTTGGTTTCATGTCATAGCTTGAGAATGGCATGTCTTCATTGATGGATGTGGTCTTGTAGAATAGAGTGTCAGGATTGGATTTCTGAAACCTTAGGCATTGCATTTTTCTAATACCTTTCACATTTGGGAAATAACATTTTTCCAAGCTGTCTAGAGAAATAAAATCATGATTCTCCATGTTGTTCACCATGAATCTCATATATATATATATATATATATATATATATATATATATATATATATATATATATATATATAATATATATATATATATATATATGACAATACCATGTATCGTTTATTTCCGGAAAGGCCGGTACCTTGTCTGTAGCAGTCATGTACTAAAATTTATGTTCATTGATAATCAATTTCTCAAAGAGTTTAGATAGTCAAACTTTTGTAATAGTCAATGTTAAAGGCGATATTAATACTCATAGAGTAAGTCAGAGGAATCTCCATAGAAAGAGTGTTCTCAGTCAGTCAACAAAAGTTATACATATACAAAATACAACATAAAACAACACAATTGAAAAGGGGTGGGACATGGACAGTGACACAGCTGGTCTTATCCCCTGAAACGAACACATAATACAAGCAAAAATATTTTTGCCCTGACTCTCCAAATTACAGATACAATATAATTAAGATTATGAAGCTGAAACACTGAAAGATGGTTAGATGGTTGAAGTAGAGAGGCATACAACTCACCTTTTTATTTTATATTTATTTCTGCTGCCATGTGCACCTCATGGTCTGCTGTTCAGGAGCAACTGGCTGAAGTGTTAGACAACAAGTAATGACTGCAATGCAGCAGGAGAAATCATGTCCTCAACCACCGACTTATATGGGACAGCAGCTAACCCAACTCATGTTGAGGCAAAGGAGTATTTAGATGGCAAAGCAGCAGGAGGCCGGTAGAGCAAGACTGGGTCTGCCAGAATACCACGCTACGGGTAACTCTGAGAAGGTCCCTGGAGTGCACAGAGCTGGCCAAAGGAGACCAAACAACTGTTCCTCCATTGATCGCCTGTGAGAAACAAGTCTCACTCAACTCGCGCAGGCCAGCACCAGCATACAGGCAGCATTGTCCAGTATACTACTGCTATCGGCATGTTCCTCGAAACTCCAGCACCCTCCGCCTTCAACTGCTGGCTTACATGACTGTATCATCACCCAACACACATGCGACAAGCTTACATGCAAGTGTTATATGGTTAAAAGAGATTGTGCAGAGACACATCTTGTGCATCCGTTGCACACCAGACATGTGTGAAGAACTGATGGACGAAGAACTGACAACTTCTTTCTCAACCTTCTTCACGGAGGAGCTCGAAAGAGGAGCTCCTTTGCCACTCGAAGCAATACCCCCACTAGTGGGAGTTTTCCATGTTCCTTTCCTCGAGGTGGAGACCATAGAATCGGAGTTCTCAGATATCTTATACGTCTCCACCAAATCATCACTGCAACGATTATCACGATTCCTAGGCCGCCTCCTGTTTCCAGGATCTGAAGCAGAGGGAGAAATATCCCTTGCATTCGGCCTGAATCGACCTCGTCCAACTGATCCTCCAACATTACGAGGAACGATGCTACCGAAAAGGGCAATTACTATTGACCTCGTTTTTGAACATCATTTTGGAGAAGCCATCAACATCAAAATAACAGATCCAATACTGTGAATCTTCCTCGAAATCTTCGTCCTTTGAATCCCGAGAGATGCGCATGGGCTGGAACATACTCTCGAAGACAACGAATCTCCTGGCAGTTGAAACGTTGCCAAAACGGAAGCTAGGACGAGAATTCTTTCCCTCCAAAGTGGCGGAGAAGAATATGTCGTTCTTGGGTAGAACGACGCTGCCATACTTATTCATAACAATAACATTTGAATTGGGGGGTGCCTTATCCATCCCCCAATCAAAGCGCAAACCATCACAACTTCCATTAATGAAGGACAGAACGATATGTCTATCAGGACTGCCTTCAGGTAATCTAACATAAATAGTCCAAAGACTGTTCCTCTTTACCTCGTTGCCATTCGAGACAGAACCAACAGCCCTGTTTGTCATCATTCCAATCCTACCTTCTGACGGCATGTCACTAGACCGCAATGTCGGAGACGCGACCGAGTAGAGGGAGCAGATGAAGCACTGATTTTTTAACTATACCCCTATACCCAGCTCAGACGATCGATCGCGATCAGAATCGCTGCGGACCTCCATCAGGGTTTCCCCTGACTTCATCCTGGCCAGGCATAGTTCACCATCTTTCGGGTCCCAGCGTGTACGCTCTAGGTTTTTCTAGATTAATCTCCAATGCTGGCGCACAATATCAGACTCAGCTAGTGAGCCAGCTGCACGCCAGAGAAGAGTATTTGCTAGAGTTATTAGGTACCTTAGTACTGTTATACAAACCATGATGTTGGCCAGACATCTAGGGTGTAACTCCATGCTAGCTGTCTAAGTCATACATGCTTCCACATATTAGTATTCATTAGTCTATGAACCATCACCAATGTTAGCTCCTTTTAGGTGGGGACCAATCCCAATGCCGTCATACAACTCTAGACTCAAACCGAAGTGAATCTGTTGCAGATCGGTCATTTTAATATAGAGATTGATCCCCAGCTGGTGTACAACTCTAGACTCAAACAGAAGTGAACCTGTTGCACACCAGTAAGTAGAGTATTTGCTACATAAGTACATTAAGAGCCAGTGCACGACTAGACCGCAACCCAAAGGGATGCGGCTGCCGCACACTGGTCAAGTACCATTTTTATATGAAGATGTTGCTGCCAGGCGATACGCACTCAACCTCTCTGGTTCCCGATTAGGTCTGGACCATCTGCAAAGTGGAGTCGCTCACCACATCTTGTGCTGTGTCCAAGTTTCCAACACTGAAACAATACAGAGATTTTCATTAATTCACCATCTTCGCAGCACATCTGTTAATACAAATACAGAGAATACAACACACACAAAGGTTTGGAGAGTCAGGGCACAAGACAAGAAATTAAACACAACAAGAGAGGGGTGAGGTCAAGCAGGGCAACAAGATCAGGACCAGCACCCACAACATTCAAGACTGAATGTGGCAGAGAGCAACCTCCAGGCCAGACAACATATTTCGTTGGCATATATCTTTGCAGAAACTGAAGCTGTAAATCCCAAGCTTCTTCATTACTGATATAGTTGATTGAGGTAGGGCGCCCCTAACCCCAAACACAAGCGGCATTGAGACAGTTCCACCGATGCCAAAGATGTGAGACACTTTCTTCTCAATAACTTTATATTTTTGCACTTTCTCCTTGGCCGCACGCATCAAGGAGTCGGAGTTCTCATATCTAACCGTCACATCACAAATATAAGCTGTGTCTCCTCTCTTCACCACCAAATCGGGCCTGAACATCTGCGAATCCACTGACAATGTTTGCTCCTTCGCAACAGTTACATCAGATTTTAGACTGAGTTTTTCACATATCATGTCACGAATTTTATTGTGTCTCTGGATTCGCTCAGCCAAGTTGCCCTCACAGTATCCAGTAATATGGGCAAGCGTCTCATGAGGATGTCTACACTTTCTACATGATCGCTCTCTCATCTTATCCTCGTGCCACAGTGCGTCTCTCGTGCCGAGGGTATTGGTCCTGTATTTTAACAAATTTATGAACTTAGACTCAGATTTAATAATACGGTTATTATATAGCCAGTAGTTGGCAACCTTATTACCAGACAGGGCTTTTACCCCATGACCAGTAGATGCGTTCTCTGCCCATGATACAGACTCATCTCTCTTTAGGTTCATTTTAACTCTATCAAAGTCAGCCTTTACAGGCTCAGGCGGTAGGCCCATTAACCCTAGAATGGTAACATACCTGATCCAAACGTTAATGGTAACGTGTAGTCTCTCAGACTACTTGAGGAATAAATTGAAAAAAAAAAACTACAAAAGATGAAAAATGATCATATTTTATTTTCAAATATTTTTACTTACATGTTTTATGATGATTTCATTTCATTGATTTCAATTGTTGATTTTTTTCTCACACTCTATACACACTTTTCCCATATGCTCCAAGCATATGTGTTTAGCGCAGAAATGACATTGGTATCGAGTCATCCTTCTCTTCTTACTTGGGCAAATCGAACAGATTTTCCTTGTAGAATCTTCTCGATGAGTATCTTGAGCTGGGGAAACGGATGGTCCAGCAATATCTTGAATCTGACGCTTGAGACTCCTTGACAAACTTGGGAGCTTTTGACGTTCCAAGATTTGTGGTGAGGTCAGCGCAGTACAGACATCTTTTGCAAATGCTCTTCGAGTTATAGGTTTCTTATTTTTGGCAACCTCTTGATGCACATATTATAATGTATGAGTTGATTATCATGCTGTTTATCATTCCATAAAAATGCATTTTGGCCATCTTCTGGTTTTGCGGGAGCAAGACATCAAGGTTGACATTTCATCAAAAGTGTCAACAGCACCTTTTGTGGAATTGTAGTATTCAATAATGTCAGGCTTCCCACTAGCACCAATTGTTGGCTTTTCGTGTGTAGTGGATAGCAGAAGAACTTGTTTTGTTTTTTTAGCCTGATATGAAACTAAAGTTTTGAGTCCATCAAAGCAAAATTTTGATTTCCCACATTCCTCTTTTTGAAGCATTTCTTTTGGTATCTCTGGCTTATCCCGTCGCAGTGTTCCTACAATTGTCAGTTTATAGGTCTCCAGCATCAATTTTGCCAGAGGTACTGATGTAAACCAATTATCGAGAGTAAGATTCCTATTGGTGTTATGAACTGGTTTTGAAATCTCCCTGACAAAATATGTAGAAGAAGGAAGGTTATCTCTATCCATATTCTTACCAGTGTATGGTATTGCATTTATTAGGTATTTTGTTTTGACATCACACATCATGAATATTTTTATACCATACTTCGAGGGCTTGTTTGGCATGTACATCCTAAAACTACAAAGACCCCTAAATGCCAGTAACTGTTCATCAATAGTTAAATATGATCCTGGAGTATAGAATCTTTGACATAGTTCAATAAAGTCCTGGAATACCTCGCGAATCGGTGCAAACTTGTCACTTGCCTGTCTTTCAAGCCTATGACCAAGCTTCACTATATTTGGGGGATCACTAAAAATTCACAACTTATAGTTAATTCTCAGGCAGAATTTCTGTATTTTTTGAATTATTTTCTATCGACGCTCTTGGTATAACACACTTTCAGAAATTACATCCTCAGTTTATCTGGATGATGGGGATATTTTAGGAATAGTTTTACAGGTAATCCAATAAGTGGCCCTCAACAAGCTACGTTTAAAACATTGAACAAATAAAAAATAATTAATTTACAAATATATCTGAGATAATAAACAGATTAAAGAAAATGGGACCTCTAAAACTACTCCATCAACTCCATGAGAGCATGAGAGTGCAAATACTTCTAGCCACGTTTAAAACATTGAACAAATAAAAAATAATTAATTTACAAATATATCTGAGATAATTAACAGATTAAAGAAAATGGGACCTCTAAAACTACTCCATCAACTCCATGAGAGTGCAAATATTTCTAGCCAGGCATCTCATTACAGAACAGCAAACTAATACATCTTCTGGAGCAGTGGAGGTTTTTTCACAGGCTCTGGTTTGCACCTAGATTTACATCTGTACGAAATAAAGTTACTGAACTAGATTGTACTCATTCATTTCCGAAATTTTCCTTTCAATGGCAAGTACTTGATTCCTTTTTCTTTTGTTTAAAATTGTTTGGAAGAGTTTGAATGCACGACCCTCTAGTTTCTCTAGATTTATAGACCTAGATCTAGATTTGCATCTTTCAGATCTAAATTTCTGAATTTTTTTGAGGGCAGCATCCACTGTGGATGTAATATCCATATTTTCTTGGTTAGTACTATTTTTTTCTCTTGGAGTGTTTTGTTAAATGATAGTACATCACACAACCATAATGGATGATCTATGAATGTGGTCTTCGGGGATAAGTGCAAAGCCTTCTCAATAGTAGGAGTACTAGATTGTTATCCTTCGCCCATCTATGCCTAATTAAAACTAAAACAATAGAAATGTTACATTCACATTTCAAAAATTACTTTTCCTATATCAGTGTTAGAAGTCCAAAAAATCGGGCGAATCGCTTAAGAGCTCCCTTTCTTTAGGGTGCAAACCGATTACAGTCTCTTGTTCTCCAAAACCTTCTTGATCAATCTTATGTAAAAACTCTCTGGGGTTACTATAGTTTGATTGTAACCATCGGATGATTACAGAGCGCTGTTGTGCAGCTGCACACCCTCCATTCTTTTGAATTTCTAGTAGTAGCTCATCCCTATTTAGAGAGGAAGCTTTGTCGGATATCATCTCGGACAGTTCATATTTTTCCGGGATGGAGAATGTCTTCTCAAATTTGATATTTTTCCAATCGTGGAGATTGTAAGATTGATGAGAGGGTTCAATCTCCTGTCACTCTGAAATTCGGGTGCTGATATAACTTGTGTTGGTCTTGTCCAGGAGGATAAGCTGGGGGTACTTCTGATGTTTCTTGAAGTATGCCAGGAAGAAATATTCTATCCACTTGTGAAGGTTTTTCTCAGGCTCTGGTTTGCACCTAGATTTACATTTGTAGGTAACAAGTTACTGAACTAAATTGTACTCATTCATTTCCGAAATTTTCCTTGCAATGGCAAGTAATTGATTTGATGTTGTTCTTGTTCACAATTGATTTGATAAGTTTGAATGCACGACCCTCTAGTTTCTCTAGTTTTGTAGACCTAGACCTAGATTTACACCTTTCAGATCTAAATTTCTGAATTCGTTTGGCTGCAGCATTGTGTGAACTTCAAAATACCTGTTAGTAAGGTATGACTTGGAGAGTCTTACTGTTGAAGGTGGAAAGACGGATGATAGTAGAGGCCTTTCTATCACACACTGTTTTATAGGTACTTGTGTCCCCATCTCTCAGATAATTTGTGTATTTCACTTGGGATATAAAATTGTTAACGCTTTTTGAATGAGTATTCAAACCAGCCTCTGAGATTTATAGTCTTCTGTAATTTTCTCAATATTAAGCATTACAGCAAGTGTCACTTCTGGGATATCCGAATGATATATTGAAATTAGAGTTGAATATTTCCTCGTACTTTTCATATGAAACCACATTGTCGGGATGCTCCTCTATGTACATTGATATCATCTTCTTGATATTCAAATCTTGAGGTAGGTATTGTCTTTTAGATTCAGATAAACTGTATATATACATAATTGATACATAGTCATAATTCAGTTATAAAAACAAGATATAAAACAAAATGGATAATATAATATAATTGTAATATGAAAGATAGAATCAAAATCCTCTTAATGAAGGATTAATCATTGTAACACTCTTACTGGTTCCTCCTGGCCTCTTGAGCATCAACATGAATTTCCGGAAGCTCTACATTTCTCTCAAAAGCCATGTCGACAGCACCTTCGCTCAATTTGTCAAGTAGGTTTCTGTTGCTCAAGTTGTCGAGGTCCCATAATCTCACTGACTGCGTCATCACACTGTTCGATCCACCGTACACCTTGACAATGTTGAGGGCGTGGTTGACAATAGGTAGATAGTTGATTTCTGTGTATCTTCTGATATTCTCAGTCGTCTTAGACCCTTGAACTTTGGCTATTGCCATCGCCACAGTGTAAAGCACACCCAATTTCTCAGATTTAAATTCTGTAGTTTCCTTCTGGTCCAAGTACAACTTTAAATAAGGTGCAAGCTCGGGATTCTGCTGGTAATATTTGTCTGCAGCAGCCATGTATGCGGGTAGGTACTTTCCCAGCTCATTCCACCCGAACAGAATGGGGTGAAGATTAGCGATGTAGTATGAAATATAGACGAAATTCGTCATTTCTGCCCCTCTGAGTAGTACCATGTTGCATTTAATGCATACCCAAAGAGCCCAACATGTTGACTGGCAGTACCGCGGAAAAAGTGAAACAACTTCCTGCGTAGTCCCGGTTTTGTTGATATCGCCTCATAAATTCTGCTGCAACAGGAGAGGCTAAACTTCATCTCTCTCTGATCATCGGGTCATCTCTAGCGATTCCACATCTTGTGCAGTATGCTGCGGTGCGATTTTCATACCGCTGTTGTGATTTTTGTCTCCCAGATACTCTTATAAAGCATGCAATTATTCCCCCAACCCAACTCCATATCTTCCTCAGTTACTACGTTCAAAGTTTCTTCAGCATATCCATTCAGGTCTATTCTTACAATATCAATATCATTCTCAATCAAATCATCCTTCACCTGCTCAAATATGCTGATGTGAAATGTCTTAAAGAAATTGAGATAGATCTCAAGAGCCAGTCTACATATCTTCCTAGGCATACCATCAACTTTTGTACAGTCACAGTCTCTGCAGCACTCTTTGTATTAAAATCTATCTCTCGTACTATGGTATTCAGTTTTGCAGCTGGTATAATGTCTATTGTGTCTGGTTCCTGGTGATGACTGGAGAATGCAACTGTTGCTTTCGCAGCTTCTCTAGATTGAGTGAGAGTTGACTTCACACCAAAATGAATAGAGTTGTAAGATGGTGTTGCCATAATTACTAAATCTATTATCCCACTTCAACTTTAATATCTGGATGGGTAAAGAACAACAATTGAACCTACATTTAGGGGGAAGCCCTACTACAGACTAGAAATCTATAATACGTAGATGCAAACTAAAGATATACCGTAAATATTAATTTCTTACCCAATATAGATTATGTTTCAACTTGAGATTGATTGATATATTGTTACATATACTAGTTACCCAATAAGTAACCTATATATTTATTATATACCCAATAAGTAACCTATATATATAGTATATAATTATATAAGTAGTAATTATTAATTACTAATATTCGTTATCTGGGTCTGTAGTGAGAAGATCGGGTTTTGAATGATTCAATATGGTCCATGACACATTCACTAGTTTCTTGAGAATTTTTCTGAGGCCTAGAAGCGTTTCCACGGTTATCTATTGGGGATTTACCAGTCTTTTGCAAAGTTTGCACTAGTTTGGCAGTAAATCCATGCATAACCAGAAAGGCTTTGTAACGAACGGGAATTTCATAGAGTTCATTTTCTTTCAAAACTCTCACCTTGTATTTGTAAGAAAATGAATGGAAGTCAGCAACTTCTTCTTCTTTCCTTAGTCGATGTCGAGTCAAAGGCTTGCAAGATATTAGACCACAATGGTATGATCTCCATCAACTACAAACCACACGTGAGATTGAGAGTGCAAATACTTCTAGCCAGACGTCTCATTACAGAAAACAAACTAATACATCTTCTGGAGCAGTGGAGGTTTTTTCACAGTCTCTGGTTTGCACCTAGATTTACATCTGTACGAAACAAGTTACTGAACTAAATTGTACTCATTCATTTCCGAAATTTTCCTTTCAATGGCAAGTACTTGATTCCTTTTTCTTTTGTTTAAAATTGTTTGGAAGAGTTTGAATGCACGACCCTCTAGTTTCTCTAGATTTATAGACCTAGATCTAGATTTGCATCTTTCAGATCTAAATTTCTGAATTTTTTTGAGGGCAGCATCCACTGTGGATGTAATATCCATATTTTCTTGGTTAGTACTATTTTTTTCTCTTGGAGTGTTTTGTTAAATGATAGTAGATCACACCACCTTAATGGATGATCAATGGGTTCTTGGGGGATAACTGCAAAGCCATCTCAATAGTAGGAGTACTATATTGTTATCCTTCGCCCATCTATGCCTAATTACAACTAAAACAATAGAAATGTTACATTCACATTTCAAAAATTACCTTTCCTATATCAGTGTTAGAAGTCCAAAAAATCGGGCGAATCGCTTAAGAGCTCCCTTTCTCTAGGGTGCAAACCGATTACAGTCTCTTGTTCTGCAAAACCTTGATCAATCTTATGTAAAAACTCTCTGGGGTTACTATAGTTTGACTGTAACCATAGGATGATTACAGAGCGCTGTTGTGCAGCTGCACACCCTCCATTCTTTTGAATTTCTAGTAGTAGCTCATCCCTATTTAGAGAGGAAGCTTTGTCGGATATCATCTCGGACAGTTCATATTTTTCTGGGATGGAGAATGTCTTCTCAAATTTAATATTTTCCCAATCGTGGAGATTGTAAGATTGATGAAAGGGTTCAATCTCCTGTCACTCTGAAATTCGGGTGCTGATATAACTTGTGTTGGTCTTGTCCAGGAGGATGAGCTGGGGGTACTTCTGATGTTTCTTGAAGTATGCCAGGCAGAAATATTCTCTCCACTTGTTATGTATCTTCAGGAGCAGTGGAGGTTTTCACAGGCTCTGGTTTGCACCAGAAACAAGTTACTGAACTAAATTGTACTCATTCATTTCCGAAATTTTCCTTGCAATGGCAAGTACTTGATTTCTTTTTCTTTTGTTCAGAATTGTTTGAAAAATTTTGAATGCACGACCCTCTAGTTTCTCTAGATTTATAGACCTAGATCTAGATTTGCATCTTTCAGATCTAAATTTCTGAATTCTTTTGAGGGCAGCATCCACTGTGGATGTAATATCCATATTGTATGTTAGTCAGATCTATGGTTTTCTCTTGGAGTGTTTTGTTAAATGATAGTAGATCACACCACCATGATGGTTGATCAATGAATGGGGTCTTTGGGGATAAGTGCAAAGCCTTCTCAATAGTTGAATTACTTTATTTGAAAATTAAATGTCTGAATTATGTTGAAAATTTCACAGCTAAATTAATCAATATAAACTTGATTTATGAAACAGTCTCTCATCAAAAATTAAATTTCTTCATGGATTTTAACAGTGCTTAGTAAAGTAAATTCGTATGGCTTTTGTAGTGCTTAGTGATAAAAGGCATCACTTATACCATTTGGCTCCCAAATTTCAAGCTTAGTAATGAAATTTCGGTACTTTTATGTTAGCTGATGGTCACTATTTTGGAGGGTATTTTTATACAGTACTCAATTTAACCTATTCCATTCCTAACAAATACATCTCTGGCCTAACATGACTTCGGATCACATGGATGGGTTTTTCAGGAATTGGATAATTTGAATCAAGTACTGTATAATGATCACCTCTGGCTAATATAGAAGAGCTGAAATTTCATTTCATTTTATAATAATTATAAACAGTGTATGAGAATACAACTTGATATTGCAATCTTGAGAAAATACAATCTTATAAAAATCAGTTTGAAAATACATTTTTACCTAATTTATTGAAAGATGGATTAAATTTGGAGTAGAAAATGATCAGTCTGAATCACTCCAAAATTTGATCAGGTTCATTGTATGACACATCAAAATTTGGCTCATCTTCAACTGTGTTTCGGTTACGTGGACCTCTTTGTGGCTGATGACGAACTCGCTGAACTTTCAGTCTGTTGTAGAAGGCGTGGTGCACAAGTGGGATGAACTGAAGTAGCTCTTGCAAAATCCTTGTACTTACCGGCCTTAATCCCGGGAATGTTTGGTTTAGAACATAGTTTTTGTGGTAGTCGTGGCCTTGCATCATCTTTTCCCTTTGGTTTCATGTCATAGCTTGAGAATGGCATGTCTTCATTGATGGTGGTGGTCTTGTAGAATAGAGTGTCAGGATTGGATTTCTGAAACCTTAGGCATTGCATTTTTCTAATACCTTTCACATTTGGGAAATAACATTTTTCCAAGCTGTCTAGAGAAATAAAATCATGATTCTCCACCAGTAAGTAGAGTATTTGCTACATAAGTACATTAAGAGCCAGTGCACGACTAGACCGCAACCCAAAGGGATGCGGCTGCCGCACACTTGTCAAGTACCATTTTTATATGAAGATGTTGCTGCCAAGCAATACGCACTCAACCTCTCTGGTTCCCGATTAGGTCTGGACCATCTGCAAAGTGGAGTCGCTCACCACATCTTGTGCTGTGTCCAAGTTTCCAACACTGAAACAATACAGAGATTTTCATTAATTCACCATCTTCGCAGCACATCTGTTAATACAAATACAGAGAATACAACACACACAAAGGTTTGGAGAGTCAGGGCACAAGACAAGAAATTAAACACAACAAGAGAGGGGTGAGGTCAAGCAGGGCAACAAGATCAGGACCAGCACCCATGACATTCAAGACTGAATGTGGCGGAGAGCAACCTCCAGGCCAGACAACATATTTCGTTGGCATATATCTTTGTAGAAACTGAAGCTGTAAACTCCCAAGCTTCTTCATTACTGATATAGTTGATTGAGGTAGGGCGCCCCTAACCCCAAACACAAGCGGCATTGAGACAGCTTCACCGATGCCAAAGATGTGAGACACTTCCCTCTCAATAACTTAATATTTTTGCACTTTCTCTCCTTGGCCGCATGCATCAAGGAGTCTGAGTTCTCATATCTAACCGTCACATCACAAATATAAGCTGTGTCTCCTCTCTTCACCACCAAATCGGGCCTGAACATCTGCGAATTCACTGAGAATGTTTGCTCCTTCGCAACAGTTACATCAGATTTCAGACTGAGTTTTTCACATATCATGTCACGAATTTTATTGTGTCTCTGGATTCGCTCAGCTAAGTTGCCCTCACAGTATCCAGTAATATGGGCAAGCGTCTCATGAGGATGTCTACACTTTCTACATGATCGCTCTCTTGTCTTATCCTCCCGCCACAGTGCGTCTCTCGTGCCGAGGGTATTGGTCCTGTATTTTAACAAATTTATGAACTTAGACTCAGATTTAATAATACGGTTATTATATAGCCAGTAGTTGGCAACCTTATTACCAGACAGGGCTTTTACCCCATGACCAGTAGATGCGTTCTCTGCCCATGATACAGACTCATCTCTCTTTAGGTTCATTTTAACTCTATCAAAGTCAGCCTTTACAGGCTCAGGCGGTAGGCCCATTAACCCTAGAATGGTAACATACCTGATCCAAACGTTAATGGTAACGTGTAGTCTCTCAGACTACTTGAGGAATAAATTGAAAAAAAAACTACAAAAGATGAAAAATGATCATATTTTATTTTCAAATATTTTTACTTACATGTTTTATGATGATTTCATTTCATTGATTTCAATTGTTGATTTTTTTCTCACACTCTATACACACTTTTCCCATATGCTCCAAGCATATGTGTTTAGCGCAGAAATGACATTGGTATCAAGTCATCCTTCTCTTCTTACTTGGGCAAATCGAACAGATTTTCCTTGTAGAATCTTCTCGATGAGTATCTTGAGTTGGGGAAACGGATGGTCCAGCAATATCTTGAATCTGACGCTTGAGACTCCTTGACAAACTTGGGAGCTTTTGACGTTCCAAGATTTGTGGTGAGGTCAGCGCAGTACAGACATCTTTTGCAAATGCTCTTCGAGTTATAGGTTTCTTATTTTTGGCAACCTCTTGATGCACATATATAATGTATGAGTTGATTATCATGCTGTTTATCATTCCATAAAAAATGCATAGTGGCCATCTTCTGGTTTTGCGGGAGCAAGACATCAAGGTTGACATTTCATCAAAAGTGTCAACAGCACCTTTTGTGGAATTGTAGTATTCAATGATGTCAGGCTTCCCACTAGCACCAATTGTTGGCTTTTCATGTGTAGTGGATAGCAGAAGAACTTGTTTTTTGTTTTTTTAGCCTGATATGAAACTAAAGTTTTGAGTCCATCAAAGCAAAATTTTGATTTCCCACATTCCTCTTTTTGAAGCATTTCTTTTGGTATCTCTGGCTTATCCCGTCGCAGTGTTCCTACAATTGTCAGTTTATAGGTCTCCAGCATCAATTTCGCCAGAGGTACTGATGTAAACCAATTATCGAGAGTAAGATTCCTATTGGTGTAATGAACTGGTTTTGAAATCTCCCTGACAAAATATGTAGAAGAAGGAAGGTTATCTCCATATTCTTATCATATCCATATTCTTACCAGTGTATGGTATTGCATTTATTAGGTATTTTGTTTTGACATCACACATCATGAATATTTTTATACCATACTTCGAGGGCTTGTTTGGCATGTACATCCTAAAACTACAACGACCCCTAAATGCCAGTAACTGTTCATCAATAGTTAAATATGATCCTGGAGTATAGAATCTTTGACATAGTTCAATAAAGTCCTGGAATACCTCGCGAATCGGTGCAAATTTGTCACTTGCCTGTCTTTCAAGCCTATGACCAAGCTTCACTATATTTGGGGGATCACTAAAAATTCACAACTTATAGTTAATTCTCAGGCAGCATTTCTGTATTTTTTGAATTATTTTCTATCGATGCACTTGGTATAACACACTTTCAGAAATTACATCCTCAGTTTATCTGGATGATGGGGATATTTTAGGAATAGTTTTACAGGTAATCTAATAAGTGGCCCTCAACAAGCAACGTTTAAAACATTGAACAAATAAAAAATAATTAATTTACAAATATATCTGAGATAATTAACAGATTAAAGAAAATGGGACCTCTAAAACTACTCTATCAACTCCATGAGAATGCAAATATTTCTAGCCAGGCGTCTCATTACAGAACACAAACTAATACATTTTCTGGAGCAGTGGAGGTTTTTTCACAGGCTCTGGTTTGCACCTGGATTTACATCTGTAGGTGACAAGTTACTGAACTATTGTACTGAATTGTACTCATTCATTTCCGAAATTTTTCTTTCAATGGCAAGTACTTGATTCCTTTTGATTGATGAAAGGGTTCAATCTCCTGTCACTCTGAAATTCGGGTGCTGATATAACTTGTGTTGGTCTTGTCCAGGAGGATGAGCTGGGGGTACTTCTGATGTTTCTTGAAGTATGCCAGGCAGAAATATTCTCTCCACTTGTTATGTATCTTCAGGAGCAGTGGAGGTTTTTCACAGGCTCTGGTTTGCACCAGAAACAAGTTACTGAACTAAATTGTACTCATTCATTTCCGAAATTTTCCTTTCAATGGCAAGTACTTGATTTCTTTTGTTCAGAATTGTTTGAAAAATTTTGAATGCACGACCCTCTAGTTTCTCTAGATTTATAGACCTAGATCTAGATTTGCATCTTTCAGATCTAAATTTCTGAATTCTTTTGAGGGCAGCATCCACTGTGGATGTAATATCCATATTGTATGTTAGTCAGATCTATGGTTTTCTCTTGGATTGTTTTGTTAAATGATAGTAGATCACACCACAATGATGGTTGATCAATGAATGGGGTTTTCGGGGATAAGTGCAAAGCCTTCTCAATAGTAGGAGTACTAAATTGTTATCCTCCCCCTCCCCTCATCTATGCTTAATACAACTAAAACAATAGAAATTTTACTTTCATATTTCAATCATTAAATTTTCAAAACATTTTGTTTATGTTGTATTGTTGAATTTTGAGGTTGTCAGGCTCATTTAATGTATCTTTAAAATTCATACTCGAATGATTCTGCTTCCCTTGCTATGTGGACATAATGTTTCTTTTTCAAAATGTTTCATAGTCGAATGCTATGAACCTTCTGGTAGTGACATAAGTTGCACTATGGGCATCTATACATTCTGCTGTCATGCATGCGCGATGGTATGCAATTTCCTCGATAGGAACTGATACGTTGGGTATATGTTGAATCCTCTAATTATGTATAAAATTGTTGATGCTTTTTGAATGAATATTCAAATGTATTTCTGAGATTTATAGTCTTCTGTAATATTCTCAATATTAAGCATTACCACTAACATTTTTCGCCCCTCTTTTGGAGCAGAGGAGGTTTTTTCGCGGGCTCTGGTTTGCACCTAGATTTACATCTGTATGTGACAAGTTACTGAACTAAATTGTACTCATTCATTTCCGAAACTTTCCTTGCAATGGCAAGTAATTGATTTGATGTTGTTCTGTTCACAATTGATTTGATAAGTTTGAATGCACGACCCTCTTGTTTCTCTAGATTTATAGACTCAGACCTACATTTACACCTTTCAGATCTGAATTTCTGAATTCGTTTTCTAATGAGAGAAAGCAAGAAATGCATCAATATTCAAAAAATTGTAGTATAAATAAAATACTTGGTCATACATTCCTAGAAATATCTGGCTCCCACTTAAATATCCTCATCAGGCCCACTTGACTTCTTGTTCTTCAACTGCAATGACATTATCATTTGATAGTCAAGGGATTGTGGAAATGATGTTGACTCCGAACTGGCATTGCCTCATCATTCCGAACTCCATCCACTGAAATTGAAATTGAAATTATGTTTATTCTTCTTCTTATGAATATCCTCATCAGGCCCACTTGACTTCCTGTTCTTCAACTGCAATGACATTATCATTTGATAGTCTAGGGATTGTGGAAATGATGTTGACTCCGAACTGGCATTGCCTCATCATTCCGAACTCCATCCACTGAATTGAAATTGAAATTGAAATTATCTTTATTCTTCTTCTTCTTATGAAGTACAAACAATTTACAGAGTACAAAACTTGAAGAAGGTTCCTCATATGGGCAAAGCCTGTATTGGACATATCAAATGTTTCAGTGGAAATTTAAAAAAAGGGAAATTGAAACTATTTGAATTTTCACAGCCACATTGAATTATGGAGTCCAACAAAGGCAGCTATTGTGCGAAATGAATGACATTTGACAGCATTATTGACTGATGGAACCCGAATTGTAGACAAGGTCAAACTTTTTTGAAAGGCAGTATTAGGCTAGGCGCATACCAGTTAGTCAAGACATGCTGTCACAATACTTCACATAGTTATTTATGAAGACATGTCTAATTGCAATGACTAATCAGTGTGAGTTGTGTCATAAGCAACAGTGTGAAGTATTGTGACTAAACGTGTTGTCTGATCATGTCTTATCTTGACTAACTAGCCTTATTGTGCATAGACAATCAGCTTGTGATCAATATTGTAGAAAATTATTAGTAGATTGTTCCTCATAGACCAATTGTCTGTAAAGACAATTAACCTGAGATCAATACTGTAGAAAACTAATAGTAGATTGGTCCCCCACACACTTTTCGAGGGTTCGGAGTCCACCAAAAACTAATTCCATTCATTTCTTGTCAGTATTCCTTTATGAACGCTCAAAGTTTTCTTTCTCTGTATAGTACAACAACCTTATTTAGTGTATTTATAAAATAATAGCATTGTTGTACCTTTTTTTGAAATTTATGTGAAATAATAGATTTAAAACACAAATTAAAAATACTAGTGTCAATGTCCCACATCAGGTTTAAAAAAAAGGTTTTATAATGCAATAATTTTATAAATAACAATTAGTAGCCCTGACTGACATTTAAAGAAGTTATTTTAAGAAGTTAAAAGTTAATAAGAAGTTATTTTAAGAAGTTAAAAGTTAATAAGAAGTTATACATTTTAAGAAGTTATCTAGTGTATTATGTTAGTAATATGCGATACAAAAGATACTTCTACTTGATACAAGTTTATGTAATTGAGAATTTGTGAAAGCAAAAATATTAATAACTCCTCAATTTCATAATTCATAGAGATCTGATATTTGCATGATATGAAAAATATTGATTTAATGTTGTCTTAACACGATTCTAATATTAGACTACATACTTACTTACATTGTATATTGTTAATTTGAAAATATTGTATTTTGTTTGACATTATGTCTGTAAATGAATGAGATAAAATGAAAATGAAACTACAATATTACAAAATATGAATTTCAAATGTATTTTTAAAGCAATTTTCATTGTATGTTATGAAGCAGTATTGAATAAGTTGTCCTTTCATGTATCTGAAATCCATATTGAATTTATTTGCCATCAAATTACAAATTAAGTAGACAAAATAAGATTGAGTTATGAATAAATACATGGATATAGTCGTTTGCCATCAAATTACAAATCAAGAAGACAAATTGCGATGAATTTATGTATTAATACATGAATATAGTAGTGTCATAATTATAATCATAATTTCCCCAATGTAAATCTAAAGATATTTATTTATTTTATTAATTTATTGATAAAATTACAAATCATATGAATATGATCGGGATAGAACAACAGGCATAGCCCAAAACTATTCTGTTCCCAAATTTTGATAAATAATAAAATGTCCGAAAAAATAGGTTATGTTCTTACTGAGGAAAGTTAAAATTCCAAGTTCTGTTCAAAAATATATATGAGCTAGAAATTTTGAATTTAGAATGATTAAAATACCAAATTATTGTCGAATATTGCACTTAATATCACCGCACTTTAAATAAATTAAGTTATTGTCTGTAATATATTGAAAATTGTCTGTACTATCTATGAACATTTGAATGTTCTGAAATACAGTACTAGTATGAAAATGATTATTGATTATAATAATTGAATGATTATACAACAATTTTTTGTCCTAGAATCCCAATTTTCTGAATAATAAAATAATGCTACAAGAATTAATAAAGGTTACCCGGTTCCTTGGGTATTCTCAATATATCTTACTCGTTTGAGAGACATTACTTATGGCTGATGTAAAATAATACTGATTTGTTGTTGATATAGAAAATATAAATTATTATCATTTGAACAAAATTATCAGTTTTACAATATTACATGAAGTATATGCGTATTATATAATCTGTGATGTCGTTATTATGATTTGTGTTCTTGTTAACGATATTAAAATGTTGTATTTTCATTTTATCCATTTGTTTTCTTTGCATTCTGTGTGGTGAATAATGTTGATATTGCATTTTCAAGTTTGAAAAATATATATTTGATAAAGGACGTTTTAATAATTGATGAACTTCTACAATTCTGTGGCAAATGAGAGTGAAAATTTGTAAAAGACGTTTTTGTACAATGGAAAATCCGAATTCGTTCAGACTACTTCGATTTCGAACTTGATGTGCGCCAAAATCTGCTTCAGCCATTAACATGTTTTATGCCATCGCCTGTGAGTGAAGTATTCTTCCGAGGACTCTGTGATACAACTATATTGAAGTAAGTGATATGAAATCAAAAGTGTGTTTTAAAAAGACTGAATATTCTGATTTTATAATGTGGAAAGCATTTTCATGATCCTGTATTTGAGAGATATCAATAAATGAATTGTTGATCAGTTACTAAGATTCTTGTAATAATAGGGATAAATATTTACTGAATAAGACCTTGAGAAAATAACGGTTATTTATTTACAATGCAAATGACACTAATGTAATAACATTGAAAGATAATGAGATAGTCCTTGTGTTATTTTTCTTCCAAATTTATAGGTGAAAAAGTCCGAAATAAGGTTAGAATTTCACGTGTACAATTTTGATAAAATTTCAGTCCAAAACAAAAATGAAAACTATTAATTTTGAATTTAGATGGCTTGAATTAATAAATTAATTAGAAATATTACACTCAAATACCACTTGTAACGAATAATATTGAGTTATTTAAAAAACAAGCTAATTTGAATTGAATTGAAAAAGTCTTTATTCATAAACAGGTACATTAGGAACAGCGTCAATATACACAAACAAACATAAACATAAAATGTAGTAACAGTCTTAAACCTTAAACAGTTATATAAATAACAAAAATCGATAAAATATGAATTTGATATTAAGGGTAGTCGCAATCCTTAAAATCAATTACAAAACTTGAAAAATATTTTCTTTTGTTGCTTTCAACCTTAGTAAAAGGTTTATTTTTTCAACCTCCGATTAGTCATGAATATAAGACGAATGTAAAAGAATAATTTTCTCACCAAGAGTTACTTACACTTATTATTATTATTATTCAACATAATTGCCGTGAAGGTTGAGGCATTTGTCATACCAGTGAACCAGACTACCAAAACCCTCTTCATAAAATACTGTCGCCAGATGAGTTTCAGTGGGCTATGACTTTGTTTTTCTGAATAAAAGCAAATAACAAAATGATCATTGAACAATTGCCTCTTGATTCAACGACTCTACAAATTAAGTTGACATCATCATCAATGATAATGAACAAAACTATGGTGAAAGTGAAATAACTAAAAGAAAGTTTAAATCATTTTGGCTCAGTATTTGAAACATCCTTCTCTTGTATATAATGTTATCCTTTTGAGAAACTATGATATTTTTAAATAGGTACTTGATAATGATGAAGCTTTTTATATCTACAACCCAGATAATGTTAGTTTAGAAAATGTTGCCTTTGTATTTGAATCGTCCTTCCCTGGGATAAGATAAGAACCTTATCTCTCTGAGAAAGTTGATCGGTAATTTTGCTGAGAATCGACGACATTCATTAGTAATTTATTTAGTGTTGCAATGTGATAAAGAGCGATTGTGAAGTAATTGAAAAACTTTCGTTTTATCCCTTGAGATTTATCTCATGTTTAGTTGTTACTTGAAATATTTGTACGGTTTTTATTATAATATGCATAAATACAGGATAAATGGCCTTAAAAAGCATATCCTGCAGCATTTCCTGATTTTCCAAGACATTTTCTGATTTTTAGATCCACTATTTGTAAAAAAGCAAAAATAAGAATACAGAAGAAAATTTATAGATTAAGAATAATGAATTATTGTTTGTTTGAGCATTGGTGTTTAGTCATGTTTAAACTTACAAAGTTTTTGAACTTTGTAATTATCATTGAGGATAAATTTGAATGTACAATAATTATAAATTCTGTCAGTTTTCTGTACTTCCACTATAGATTGAAATTATCTCCTTAAAATGTATGAGATCAGGACTACTTATTTTTATTTATAAAATAGAAATATATTACCCTTTAAAAATAAGAATATAAATTATAAAAAATAGTTTCAATGTTCACACCATCGTCAGTCTATATTTATATGGTGTGAATACTGAAACTAGTTGTTATAATCTATATTCCTAATTTATTATTTTCAAAGGATACTATAATTCTATTTTATTAATAAAAATGAAATAATCTCAAAATACTTTCTTAGAATATTCAAAATTCTAAATACTTTGAATAAAGAACGAATTGTTTGTGTTCTGTTGTTATATTAATTTTCTGGTATGTGTACAATTTTGATTCATTTTTGTTACTCTTCTGTTATTAGCTGCTTGATTGTTACAATAATTTATATTTATTCAACTAGTTATGATTCATGAAATAATTCATTATAGACATGCAGTTATTTACTTTTAGTTTTTGAAAGTAAATTATTTACTTGTTATACTGACTGTTACTTGTAATATTTCACTTGTTATATTAATTTTTTTGTACTGTGTACAATTTTTATGCATTTTTTTTGTTACTCTGTTGTTTTTAAGTTGCTATTTTTCTGTTTGATTGTTACAATAATATTTATATTTATTGAACTAGTCTCGATTTAGTTGGTAATTCATTATAGACATGCAGTTACTTTGGTTTTTTGGAAGGAAATTATAATAATTTCAAACAATTATTCCCTACATTTAATATAAATTTTCGAATATTAGCATTCCAATGCTTGTTTGAAACTTTTTGCTTCCAATAAATTGAAAGTTATGTCTCCATTGAAATTATAGAAATTATGATGTTGAATTCTATTTCTATTGTTGCTAATGTAAGATACTTTTTAATTTGTCTTAACTTATTCACTGTGATAATCTATGTACCTGTTTTTCCATTCTTCAGAATTATATGCAATTTGAATTTCATGCAAACATGAATTTATAGTTTATTCCTTCTGAGATTAACTGAAGCTATGAGTTTTGCTTGATAAAGTTATAATTTTGTTATAATGAAAACACAAATTTAAATTGTCGACCATTTTTTAAGTAAAACAACTGTAAAACATTTTGTTATACCTTTTCGTGTACTTGTTTTTGACGTACCAATCGCTACAATGTAAGCTGAAATGTAATAAATATCATTCATTTAATTGTCGACTGATTAATCGTAGAATACTTTACTGGTATTTATTGATTTTTATGTTATAACAATAGTATGTTTAATTGAAATGGGTAATAAATATCATTTATTTAATTGTCGACTGGTTAATCATAGAATACTTTATTGGTATTTATTGTTTTTTGATAACAATTGATTGAATTATGTCACATGATATTTGCATTTTATAATCTAATTTCAATTATACATTGTATAATTGCTTCTGTGTATTGTAATTTGAGTTGACTAAATTGTGTCAAACGTGGTACTAATTACACTCTTGTACCATGTATAGTAGTGACTTTGATTATCTGTATTGTAGTTATAATATCAAAATTGGTAAATTCGTTCAATTGTAATCATTTCTGTTTTTCTATAGTATGTTTAAAATTTTGAAAATTATTCTCTACTTTGTATTATTTTTTGTTGCCCACCACTGTGAGTACTACCTGTCTTAAAATTATTTTTCAACAAATTTATTAAGAACTAGAAGGTAATATACTCTATTTTTATAATTATTTTGTTGTGATTTCATTGTTATAAAACTTTGTTGTTTCAAGTTATTTGAGGATAAAAATGTTGGAGAAACTTTTTCAACCAGTTGTACTCTTAAAAAAGTTATTGAAATAGTTTTCTAAAATATTTAATGACTGCTAAAATGCTAATGATTTTATGGGCCAATGTAGTTGTTCTTGAAATTGAGTTATTTTCAGGATAACTGTATGGATAACTGTTAAACCTTGTCAGGATTAACACTTAGGATAACTGTATTTGAAAATGTTACAATCTATTTTGAGCGCAGAACAGATTTAATGAGCAGAATGGTTTCAGATTCTAATAGAGCAGATTTTCTTATGTGTCCTAAAAACTGGGCCTTATACATTCGTTATCAGATTTTTTGTTATAAAACTTTGTTGTTATAAGTTATTTGAGGTTAAAATTGTTGGAGAAACTTTTTTAACCAGTTGTACTCTTAAATGTTATTGAAATCATTTTCTAAGATATTTAATGACTGCCAAAATGCTAATGATTTTTGGGGCAAGTATAGTTTAATTATTGAGTTATTTTCAACACTTTTGGGACAACTGTATTTGAAAATTTTACAATCTATTTTGAGCGCAGAACAGATTTAATGAGCAGAATGGTTTCAGATTCTAATAGAGCAGATTTTCTGATGTGTCCTAAAAACTGGGCCTTATACATTCGTTATCAGATTTTTTGTTATAAAACTTTGTTAATATAAGTTATTTGAGGTTAAAATTGTTGGAGAAACTTTTTAAACCAGTTGTACTCTTTCAAAATTTATTGAAATCACTTTCCAAAATAAATAATGACTGCCAAAATGCTAATGATTTTTGGGGCAAATATAGTTTAATTATTGAGTTATTTTCAACACTTTTGGGACAACTGTATTTGAAAATGTTACAATCTATTTTGAGCGCAGAACAGATTTAATGAACAGAATAGTGTCAGATTCTAATAGAGCAGATTTTCTGATGAGTGTCCTAAGAACTGGGGCCTTAGACATTTGGTATCAGTAATATTGATTAATATTAGTATTCGATATACATTCGTTATATTGATAAATATTCGAATGCTTAAATCTGAACTGTAAAGTCCATTATGATGAGTGTAGAATAATTGAAATTAAGATGATAATTAACTGTAATATCCCATTATGGATGCATATCAAACCTACAGTGATTTCCGATAGAATTCAGTAATTTGTTTTTTACAGATGTAAATCTAGTTGTGAAACAGTGCATCCAAATAAGAATTCCATACATCAGACATAGATATTAGACTTGACATTCGGTATCAATTCAATTCAATTCAAAAAAAGATTTTATTTCAAAGAAACATAATAAAAAACAAATTCCAGCTGTACAAAATAATCATAAACTTGACAATGAATAAGGTACACTGAAAAGAGTCTTAAATAAAATACAAATTAATATGAATAGGAAATAAAATTTTCGCATAGGCATTGCTGCCTGTGTGCGAAAATGAGTCCAAGGTAGGTATCTTTATTGGTACTGATCAATGATCAGTATAATTGAAATGATGCGTAATGAGAAGTGTGAAGTTCTCTATGAATGTAGAATAATTGGAATATATGAGATGATAATTCACTGTAATAGCCCATTATGGATGCATATCAAATCCACAGTGAATTCCGATAGAATTCAGTAATTTGTTTCTTACAGATGTAAATCTAGATGCGAACTAGTGCATCCAAAAAAGAATTCCTAACATTAGACATGGATATTAGACGTAGACTCTAGACATATTAGGCTGCTGGCACATTCGGTATCAATGATCACTATAATTGAAATTATGCGTAATGAGAATTGATAAGTTCTCTATGAACGTAGAATAATTAGAATATATAAGATGATAATTAACTGGAATAGCCCAACATGGTTACATATGATAAAACATGGATACTACATGATGATAGCCCAACATGGATACAACATGATACATATGATAGCCCAACATGGATACATATGATAAAACATGGATACATATGATAGAACATGGATACATATCACCAAAGAACTCCCGATAGAATTCAGTAATTTGTAGGGTTCGAACAAAATCAAATCAAATCTTTATTTGTCCCAAAAACATAATTACAATGACAAAAATGGTTGTATATGAAAAAATTAAAATACAATATAAAATGAAAAGGAATGGAAAATGAAAAGGGTTATACATAACTATATTAAAAACGGGAAGTCCCTGCAAGATTCGAGGAACCTGAGCGCAGAGGCCGAGTGTTCAATGCTTAACAGTACATGAAAATAATAATGGGATATTATTAAGAAATAGGGAAAAGAAAACGTGAGTGAGGAAGGGAAGAGAAAGAGCAGAGTGAAGGCTTAGGGGAAAGTAAAGAATAGTTGAAAATTACATAAAAAACATGAGAAGTCTTTATACTAAGCTATGAGGAAATTACATCAAATCAAGTACTTGCCACTGCAAGGAAAGTTTCAATGAATGAGTACAATTTAATTCAGTAATTTGGTTTGTACAGAAGTAAATCTAGGTGCGAACCAGTGCCTTCAAAATAGAGCTCAATTGCTAAACCTTTGCAAGAATTGTTTGTTCAGTTGATTGGTTTTAGACTGGGATGGCACCTCCAGTGTCGAACTAAACATATTTAGTTCACGAGATAAATAATGATTATGAATCAGTAAAATAACGATTTAATTATTCACACCATTACTAAATCTGCTCTATGCACCTCCCAGTATCGAACTAAACATATTTAGTTCACGAGATAAATAATGATTATGAATCAGTAAAATAACGATTTAATTATTCACACCATTACTAAATCTGCTCTATGCACCTCCCAGTATCGAACTAAACATATTTAGTTCACGAGATAAATAATGATTATGAATCAGTAAAATAACGAATAAATTATTCACACCATTACTAATCTGCTCTATGCACCTCCCAGTATCGAACTAAACATATTTAGTTCACGAGATAAATAATGATTATGAATCAGTAAAATAACTATTTAATTATTCACACCATTACTAAATCTGCTCTATGCACCTCCCAGTATCGAACTAAACATATTTAGTTCACGAGATAAATAATGATTATGAATCAGTAAAATAAAGAATCAATTATTCACACCATTACTAAATCTGCTCTATGTACCTCCCAGTATCGAACTAAACATATTTAGTTCACGAGATAAATAATGATTATGAATCAGTAAAATAAAGAATCAATTATTCACACCATTACTAAATCTGCTCTATGTACCTCCCAGTATCGAACTAAACATATTTAGTTCACGAGATAAATAATGATTATGAATCAGTAAAATAAAGAATCAATTATTCACACCATTACTAAATCTGCTCTATGTTCACACTGGATAATAATATCCTGTAGTCTTTCACTAGTCTGTAATCTGCATAAGATTGATTTGTGGCACTGTCACTTTTTATATTTTAAGAAAAATCCAAGACAAATTTCAAAAATGTTGTTAACCATGTTATTTGCATTCGTTACATAAGTGTTTTCTAATTCGTTATTATTGTACTTTGTATAAAACTTATTTCTGTATTGAAACATTTGTACTATCATGTCGATTGTTGAAATAAATTACTTTGAAGTAAACGATTGTTTTATTAAAAAAGGATATGTAAGTATACTAGACTCATAGAAAATTAGTTTTTAATTTTAGAGTAGCTGTTCCTTTTCCCTGCGGTTCTTCCCTGATTGATTTTTATCAGCTCATACAGGAATTGAACAAGTGGAAATGCTTTCACATCGTCCTATCAGATCTTGACTTGATCTCTTTATAAATTCAGTTCTATTTGTTTTTATACACTATAAAAATAAGGCTCCTTTCCCCTCGGTCACTAGTATTCAGTTTCCCAATTATTCATAGTCCCTGCTTCACCTAGATTAAGATAACTAGATGGATCATTTATTTAGAAGTATGCTAGAGGTGTGAGGTTGCTTTAAATAAAAATCTGGTGTGGCGCACTCACACAACTTTCCTTGCCGTTATGAAAATTGATCACCTGACGCTAGTGTTCCCGCGCATCTCAAGTCTACTATTCAAAGATTTGAGCCAGCTGGTGACAGGGCAATAACGCTGGAGACACACATGAGGTCTGCTATCTCTTCATAGTGAACGATTTAATAGAATCAACAATAATTTGCAATTGAATAATCACATTTTCTCGAATTTAAAGCTTATTTTCAATTTTAAGTGAAAATGTTACTGAACATTAATTGTAGAGATTTTCATGCTCAATCTACTCCACTTGATTTTTTTTGTTTCAATTGTATCTGAAGCCTGATAATTGGGAATCTATCTGCATTGATGGGAGCTCCTGAAATTTTTACAGATATCGGACTTGTGGCAGTTGATAGAGCTTATCGATGACTATTTTAGGTATGAATTTGATCAAAATCGTTGGAGCCGTTTCCGAGAAAATCACGAAAAACCCTGTTTTTGACAACTTTTTCGCCTTGAATTGCATTCGATCGAAATTGTTCGTGTCGGATCCTTATAGTGAAAGGACCTCAAGTTCCAAATTTCAAGTCATTCCGTTAATTGGGACATGAGATATCGTGTACACAGACGCACATATACTCATATATACACACACACACACACACACACACACACACACACACACACATACAGACCAATACCCAAAAACCAGTTTTTTGGACTCAGGGGACCTTGAAACGTATAGAAATTTAGAAATTGGGGTACCTTAATTTTTTTTGGAAAGCAAAAAATTACCATAGGTAAGGAAAGTAAAAAACGGGTGGCCGTTTTGTCGCCAGCTTTTTTTAACAAGTGAATGGTTTAGACTCTGTCTTTGTGAACCAGAAGACCCGGTTTCGAAGGATGTGTTCTGTTTGGCATACAGTGTGAACAGAATACGTTTCCAATTTTAAGAAGAAAATTATTTGAATCTATTTCATGACAATATTGTAGCTAGCTATGTGTATCAATATCTCCTCTGTGTAGCTCTGTGGTGTTTTGTGTAGCGTTATATCTATCTATACTGACGCTAGAAGCAGTTTTATTGTGAGGAATATTATTACACTGTAGAGGAGCCTTCTAGCATCACTTATCTTTGGTACCATTTATTTCATCCGCAAGAGATTTGAAAAAAGAAAAATTGTTTTATAGCTTCTTAGGTACCGTTGTCACCATCTTAGGTACCATTATCACGATCTTAGGTACCACTATCACCATCTTAGGTACCATTATCACAATCTTAGGTACCAATATCACCATCATAGGTACCATTATCACCATCTTAGGTACCATTATCACAATCTTAGGTACCACTATCACCATCTTAGGTACCATTATCACCATCTTAGGTACCACTATCACCATCTCAGGTACCATTATCACCATCTTAGGTACCACTAAAACCATCTCAGGTACCATTATTCTCATCTTAGGTACCATTATCACCATCTTAGGTACCACTATCACCATCTTAGGTACCACTATCACCATCTCAGGTACCTTTATCACCATCTTAGGTACCACTATCTCCATCTTAGGTACCATTATCACAATCTTAGGTACTATTTTGTCCGTAAGATTTTATAATGAGATTAATTTAATACCCACTTAGGTACCCATTATCATTTATCTTAGGTACCTACCATTTTGTCCGTAAGAGTTTTTCTAGAAGAAACATTCAATGCCTATAAAAGCAAACAGTTAGCTTTATTTCAAGTCACGGAAGGGCACATTGATTGATTTTTTACTTTCCTTGCCCTATCAATCAATCAATCTATCATATGCCCTATCATATCCACTTATGGTTGATTAAAATATTGCTTTTTACTTTCCTTGTCCTATTACCATAGGTAAGGAAAGTATTGCTTTCCGAAAAAAATTAAGGTACCCCAATTTCTAAATTTCTTTACGTTTCAAGGTCCCCTGAGTCCAAAAAAGTGGTTTTTGGGTATTGGTCTGTATGTGTGTGTGTGTATGAGTGTATGTGCGTCTGTGTACACGATATCTCATCTCCCAATTAACGGAATGACTTGAAATTTGGAACTTAAGGTCCTTCCCCTATAAGGATCCGACACGAACAATTTCGATCAAATGCAATTCAAGATGGCGGCTAAAATGGCGAAAATGTTGTAAAAAATAGGGTTTTTCGCGATTTTTTCGAAAACGGCTCCAACGATTTTAATCAAATTTATACCTAAAAAAGTCATTATTAAGCTCTATCAACTGCCACTAGTCCCATATCTGTAGAAATTCCAGGAGCTCCGCCCCATCTATGCAAAGTTTGATTTTAGATTCCCAATTATCAGGCTTCAGATACAATTTAAACAAAAAATTCCAAGTGGAAAAGATTGGGCATGAAAATCTCTACAATTAATGTCCACTAACATTTTCACCTAACATTGGAAATAAGCTCGAAGTTCGAGAAAATGAGATTATTCAATTTGCAAACTGTTGGCAAGTTTTGATTCTATTAAATCTTTCACTATGAACAGATAGCAGACTTCATGTGTCTGCAGCGTTATTGTCCTGTCACCAGCTGGCTTAGATCTTCGAATAGTAGACTAATTTAGATGTGCGGGAACACTAGCGTCAGTTGATCAATTTTCATAACGGCAAGGAAAGTTGTGTGAGTGCGCCACACCAGATTTTTTGGTATTTATAATGTAAGGGGATCATATAAGTGATGATGTAAGGGGATAATGTAAGTGATGTGCCGAATCCATCTCTATGAGACTCTCTTAAGAGATTAATTTGACCTCAAAATAACTATGGAAAAGATTGAATTTAGGTTAGGAACCGTTTTATTGGTATGTATCATGCAAGTGGAAACATGTGATGAATGTAGATAGTAATGCATCTTTATGAAACTAACTGAAATTCAACTATAGCCCTCTCTTAATAACTTTTTTAGCCAAAATAACACACTCTTAATAATCATAAACTGAATTTCTATATATTTCCTGTCGCATGACCTAAGTAATTTCTCAACTCAAAAATATATTTAAAATATATACTACATGTGATATGGATTATGTACTCTAGTGAAGTGGAGCGTCAAATCTTCAACTTATCCATGAAATAGAAGGTAACTGAGGTATTCTGGGTACTGGATACTGCATTTCCTGAAACGGTGTTATTCTTTAATGATATAACTCTCTAGCTAGGAAGCCAATCTCATTTTCATAGGTTCTCTTTTTCAAACATCGAACATTCATAGATCGTCAAAATTTGTCAAAACTACTAGAACAAAAAATCTGGTGTGGCGCACTCACACAACTTTCCTTGCCGTTATGAAAATTGATCACCTGACGCTAGTGTTCCCGCGCATCTCAAGTCTACTTATAAACAAAGATCTGAGGTAGCTGGTGACAGGACAATAACGCTGGATACACACTGCTAATTCTTCATAGTGAATGATTCAATAGAATCAACAGTTGCCAACAGTCTGCAATTGAATAATCACATTTTCTCAAATTCCAAGCTAATTATCAATTTTAGGTGAAAATGTTACTGGATATTAATTGAAGAGATTTTCATGCTCAATCTTTTCCACTCGAAATGTTTTGTTTAAATTATATATGAGACCTGATAATTGGAAATCTAAAATCAAACTTTGTATAGATGGGGCGGAGCTCCTGAAATTTTTACAAATATGGGACTTCTGGCAGTTGATATAGCTTATCAATGACTATTTCAGGTATAAATTCGATCAAAATCGTTGGAGCCGTTTCCGAGAAAATCGCGAAAAACCCTGTTTTTGACAACATTTTCACCATTTTATCTGCCATCTTGAATTGTATCAGATCGAAATTGTTCGTGTCGGATCCTTATATTGTAAGGACCTTAAGTTCCAAATTTCAAGTCATTACGTTAATTGGGAGATGAGATATCGTGTACACAGACGCACATACACTCATAC